>NC_056748.1:620305011-620605011 GCF_019279795.1 Protopterus annectens | reverse complement strand
GCTTTCTCCTATGACTCCATTCTTCTCAGGAGAAAGCTCCAAATAGACCAGCAAGGCAGCATAGAGTTCAATGTCTGTACAGAATGTCTGAGCCCTTCCCATATATGTACTGGATATACAATTTCTTTAATGCCTATTCTGAAGAAATGTTTAAGCCTTTATGTTTAGGCTGTTACCATCATCATTGTCGACCTTTATTTTTACATTGTGTTTTATGTTTATTATCTGTTTTGCCTACCATAAATCCATACATACACATATGTATATATATATATAACTTAACCTGTCAAACATATGCTCCCTTATGATATAGCATGTTTGAGTCCTTTTGAACATAAGAACTTGATATTTATTACCTATGGTGTCTCTAACCAAGAACTGCTCAACAGCACGTGACAGTGGTTTATCCAATATGGAATGATAAAAATTAGATTACAAGTATGAATACATGGCCAGATGGACATGTCAGAATATACTAATAATTTGCCAAATTTCATGTATTTATTTGGTGGTTATCTTTCCTGTTATGGACGGACCTCACTAGTGTATATATTATTTTTCATTGTACATTTGTATGACATACTTTAAGTGCCTTAAAACATGTCTTATAAATATGCTTTAAATTTATGAATATTCATGAGCTCAATTTTTTGATTGGCTCATGATATATATTTAAATGATGACTCAAATGAACCTGACTATACTGTTTTACACTGAAGAAGGCTGTTGGCCGAAACTAGTTTGTTATATTTATCAGTATTCAATAAATCTATTGAACTCTATGCTGCCTTGCTGGTCGATTTGGAGCTTTCTACTTGGTTTGGACCGTGCATCCCCTCGTGCATAGGACTTGGTTTACTCCATTCTTCTCAGGGCCAACCCACTGTGTTCTGTCAGTGGCTGGGTCTTGGATGAAAAGACCTTTATGCCTTTATGGCTGTTCCTGTTATGAACCCCCCCCCCCAAAAAAAAAAATGACTGGAGAGAGGAATTGAGAAGCCATGGCTCTCACTCTGTGACCAACCTGGGGTTTTACTGAAGTCCTACCTCTCATTGACTTGCAGGGCTAATGTCACAGAGGTGGGTATGCGTTGGACCAGAAAGGAACCCCCCCCCTCCCCAGAGGATGCATTCCTCTTTGCCTTCCCACCTACCGCAACAACTTGTCTTTTGCAGCCCCGGAATCAGCTCTATGACTAGTGAGATGGCTACACTGCTTGCACATCCCCACACTGTCTTACCTGGAAGAGATGAGCAGGTAGTCAGTCATTTCTCTCATTTCTCTTTCTACTGGCCAGCTCCAGCAGGTGCCTGAACCTCTAACCGAGCTCTGGTTACATGGATTGCAGTCTGAGCCTTATCTCACTATGCCTGTGGAGCTGGCTGCAGAAGCCAAAAAAAAAAAGGGGGATAAGATGGACTTATTTTGAGTGACCTAAACATTTCCAAACCACTTGGTTATTCGGTTCTACTTGTTAACAAAATTAGTAGAAAAAGCCAATTTGCTACCAATAAAAAAAAAGGTTTAACCTTCTTTTAAGTATCCCAACTCTACAAACTAAAAGAATATAAAAACTGAAAAACTGGAAGCTCTTGCCTATGATTATGGATGGTAAGATACAAGTAACACAAATTTCTCTTTAGTTTTATACACAGGTCAGGCATATTTTTTTTACCCACCAGAGAAGTTGTGGATAGTAATTAACAAAGAGTTGAAGGGTTTCATCTGGGAGATGAAGGCAGGAGTCAAGTGAGTCAAGCAGATACTTCTAGGGGTACAGACAATAGGTAAGAGAGGGCTGGAATTTACTGAAGTAAACTGGAAAAGGAACCAAGGTATTGAGAGCAAATAACTAGAGAGGGAAAGGTAGTAGAGTGGGATGAAGCCAAGATGACATTTGGCCTACAGGCCAGACTGCTTTCCTTACCAGGGACTGATATCACAGTATAGGCAAAGAGAAATGGATATAGGAGTCTTAAGTGAAAGATCTGCTCTGTTAGAGTTTATATACGAATTCAGAACAGAAGCTGCTGCTATTAAAAAAGAAATAATTAGTAAGACATATACAATAGTGTGTGATAACTACAGGAATCAGAGGAGACTGAAGCTTTTCCCACCTCTCTGCAAAACACTGCTGTAATGGCTTTGGAAAATGAAAATGATTGTTGGATGTCAGCTCAGGATGTCCATCCCTATCTCCTATAGCCAGTCCACTGCACTTACACAACTGGTCCCAAAGCAGAGAAGCAAGCAGGTGTCACTACAGATTTGCTCCATTGTTCTTTTACAAACAAATGCGCACACACACAAAAATGATAGATGGTTAATGTGGGCAAATTTGTTTGTTCAATGTCACTGCACCTAGGAAGAATTCTGTAAAAAACAGTTCAACTTTCAGCTTTGGTACAAGACATAGCATGCAGTAGTTTACAGGAAAATTTATATCAAACACACTCAAGAGTTATTTAAAATAACAAACAATGAAGGAATAAGTCAAATGGCTGGAAAAATAGGAACTCTAACTATTCAAATTAAATGATTAAACTGCAAAAAATCAGAGGATTAAATAAAGCTGAGCATGAGGCTTCTCAAAAGAGCGGTTTCAAAAATTAGTAGCAATACAAGACAGAGTATGCCAAAAATAAATAGATTTTCTGCTCTACCAGTGAAACTGGTAGGAGCAGACTACATTAATTTTGAAGTACAAATAAGCAACTGGAGTGATGCTCCACCACAGAATTTAATTGTGAGGGCACATAATATGTATGCTCCAAAGCTGGCAACGAGAAAGCAGCCAAGACTTACATTAGTACAGATGCAATCATAAGAGCAGAAAGAGATGCTTCTGACAAAACTGTGGTAGAAGGGAAAAGTATTAAAAAGTGGGGACAACACTCCCAGGAGTAAGTCCTTAAAGCACTATCCAAGGGGCCTGATAACTCACCAGAATACCTTCTGATCAGCCTGAAAATGAACCCCTCAAACCCACTACACAGATTCAGCCACCAATCAGGGTTTGTACTGGATCAGTACTGGGCTTATACAGTTGTCACACTGCACAAAGGTGGGGTGTCAACTGACCTGGGGAATTACAGACCTATAACCCTGACCAGTGTCATTTGTAAGGTTGCATAAAGAATTATTGTGGAACTAATAAATTAGCAGGCAGCTTACATGATCGACTTGATGTGAGCGATTTTGGTTTTGGCAAGGGCAGATGCTGCCCTCTTTACCTGGTTAACTTCTTTGAAAAGGTGACAGAAGCACTGGAGGAGGTAAAATCTGTACACACTGCATATGTAGACCTTGCAAATGCATTCTAAAACATCTCCCACTCAGCCACAGTTGATAAATTCATCCTGCTAAATGTAAATCCCAATGTAACTCAATGAATAGTAAACTGACTCACAAACAGAACACAGGAAATTAGGGAGGATGCATCTACTTCCTCTAAAAGACCTGTCATTAGATCTTTACCTCAGGGTTTGGCCTTTGGGCCACTCCTCTTTGGCAATACTTCTTGGAGGTCAAAGATAATGTTAAGGACTTATGGTTGACAAAGTCTGCAGATGACTTAAGTACCTTCATAAAATTTCCAGAAGATATCAAGATCCTTCAGGAAAGCCTTTCCCAAACAAATAAGCAGCGTCAAAGCCATGGCCTAAAACTAAATACCAAAAACGTATAACTTTGTCCTTTGTCAAGCACGACATTCCCAACAACTATCACATCAACAATATACACTTGAAAGCTGAACCAGAAGTGAGGGACCTGGGAAACCATGTGGACAATGAGCTGCCATTTGATCAATGCATATTTGCAGCTGTAAGGAAGTCCTTTTTAATTGCAGAGCTTATGAGTATGGGTATGGTATGGCAGCCAAGATCAGGCTGGTGATCATTACATTGCATTCTGCGCTTATTACGCTGATCGAGTACAATGCCCCCTTTGTTATGTACTTGAGAAAACTATAATAATTTTACTAAGAAAATCAAAGGCCTAAATCCCCAAAGTTACAATGAATGTCTCAAAGCCCTGTCCCTCTTTTCAGTGTCTTGCATGTTACCGAATGGCAATCTCTGCCTCACTTACACTGCCTATACTGACCTGCTCCTTTCAGATCTACTACACATATGCAAGTCCAATACTGGCAGAAGCACCTGCTCATGAGATCTCAATCGTTTCTGCAAATTAAATACAACATGCTGAAAGGATGGATGTCTCTAAGAGTACTATTTCCCTGGAATTGTCTTTCTTTACATGTAAGGCAAAGTATATATTAAAAGGTTATGTCTTACTATAAACTTGGCATCTGTGTTGTCTTCCTTCAATTCTCCTCACAATAAGTTCTTGGATATGAACTTCGGATCTGGCTCGGCCACATTCTACAGACTTGGATCCGACTCTCAAGCTTGTCCCTCTTACACTCAATGCACTATATCCACCCAAGTACCTCAGATTGAGTTTGCTGATTCCATATATCCAATACACACACACACACAGCAAAGGAAAGGCAGAAGAGGCACAAACATGGGACACAGGAGTCCTTTCATAATCAGGTTCCACTAGAAGAAACAAGGCAAGGGGATGGTTGGAAGGGAAAGTGAGGAGGAATGAAGGAAGACAACACAAATGTCAAGTTATTGTAAGACATAACCTTTTATTCTGATGTCGTCTTCATTTCTCTTCACAATAGAGTCAGAGTCCCCAGATATGTAGATCGTGGGTGGCCCTTAAGGAAGGATATGCCAGAGCACCATCAAACCAAAGGAGGCCCCTTTCCTGGATATGATATTCAACTTGTACTGTGATACAAAGGTATGACTGTTGGACCATGTTGCTGCTGTGCAAATGTCATCAATGGAAGTTCTAGAATAAAAGGCCGTAGAAGTAGCCATAGCTCTGGTGGAATGTGCCCTGGGAAGTCTAGGTAATTCCATCCCCTTGGATGAGTAAATGTACGAGATGCAGTCAGATGTCCATTTCGCCAAGGTAATTTTAGATACCGCTTGTCCAAGTCTATTACATGAGAAAACTATGAAAAGCTGATCAGACCTCCTGTGTTGTTTGGTCCTGTGCAGGTAAAAACGAAGTGGTCTATGAACATCTAGAAGATGGAGAACAAACTCCCCTTTATTAGAGAAGTTAGGAAAAAAACACTGGTAATTGGATGGATTGATTAATATTATTCTCTGTAGCTACTCTGAGTAAAAAGGACGGATTAGTGTGCAAGAACAGTCTGTATGTAAAAGTATACAAGGAGGGTTGGAGGATAAGGTTTGCAGTTCAGAAATCCTCTTATCAGAAGTTATAGCCACCAGGAGAACAGTCTTCCATGACAGAAACTTCATGTTGCAACTTACTGCTTGCTCAAAGGTTCCCTGGGTCAAAGCCTACAACACAAGAGTAAGGTCCCAAGGGGGAGATGGGTCCTTAATAAGAAAACACCTTTCATGAAGAATCTGCATAGTATAAAAGTGAACAGGGAACAGGACTGACTTGCCGTATGAAAGTTGGAGATGGCAGCTAACTGTAATTTGATAGTTGGAAGCTAGCACCTTCGTCAAAAAGGTTGCTAAGAAATAACAAAACATCTGAAACTGGTGCTGAGAAAGGATCACTGTTCCTGCTCGTGGCCCAAATAACAAATCTCTTCCATTTACTGGTGTAGACTTTTTTAGAGGAAACCTTTTTTGAGGCTAGAAGAATTTTTCAGACCGGGGACTTAAGCCTGGACTGTCTCACTAGGGTTAGAAATGGAGAAACCAAGAGGTCAGTTTGAGGGCTCAAAGATTTGGATGCTGCATCCCTGATGGATGAAAAAAAAGGAGGACCTGACTTGGCTCCAGAATCCAAGGAGGATATTTCAGATGAGACCATAGAAGTGGAACCACCCCTGATGAGGCCAGAAAGGGGGCAACAAGGATGATTAAGAATCTGCTTGCCTTCTGAAGAAACCTCAGGATAAGCAGAAGAGGAGGATAAGCATACAGGAGACGTAGGGGGCAACAGTGGACTAATGCATCCCTCTGGGATTCCTCTGGAGAAGGGATCAGAGTGAAGAACTTGCTGCATTTGTTGTTGAGAGGACAAGTACTTAGGCTGCAGCAAGGCTGACCCCCAAAGGCTGAAGATCATGTTTGCCAGTGATTGACTGTAGGACCACTCGTGCGGAAACAGACGTGATCGGCCAGGTCTGTCCACCAGATCGTTGGTTTTCCCCAGGATATGCATTGCAACTAGAAGGCAGTATGAAAATACTGCCCATTCCCACACCTTCATGGCCTCCTTGTACAAGGGGTAGACCAGGTCCCTCCTTGATTGTTGATGTACTAGACAACAGACATGTCAGTGTGTACTGCAATAGTCCCCAAGGGGACAACATCCAGAAAGGCTTGCAACATTAGGAGGACTGCTCTCATCTCTAGGACACTGATATGCAACCTGGTCTCAGTAGGGAACCACGTCCCAGACCATCTTCCCATAGTAATGCCCCCTCCACTTGAACTGGGAAGCATCCGTGGTCACGGTGGCTATAGGGGATGGGGTTGTTCAAGAATGGTCTGCCTAGAAAGACATTGTCTTACTAACCACCAACTAAGATGATGCCTCCAAATGGGAGTCAACATGATGTGAAGGGACAACGGCTGAGAAAGGATGGACTATTGTGTCGCCAATGTCCAGTGGAGAACCCAAATGAAAAATCTGGCTAGAGGGACTAACAAAATGGCTGCTGACTCTGCAGATCATCTGAGCCGTGGGGGGGTCTTTTGGGCTAACAATTCCTGTAACAGATTTCACACCGAGCTCGTGTTGATCTGCATACCTATGAATTCCAGGTTCTGTCCCGGAATCAGGTTGGATTTGCTCATATTTATGGTGATGCTCAGACAGTGTGATAACTGGGTTAAGTAATCTCTGGCTTGGATTTATGCACAGGGATCACACGTAAATGTTTTTGCCTACTCCTGGGTTATTCATACACATAAGAGGAATTAGGGAAATAGTAATAAAAATACTATGGCTATAAATTTGTTAGGAAGACTTGGAGATCCTCTCTAATTAGTAACCTATTAAGTGCCTATGAATCTATAAGCAACTATAAATAAAAGAATGTTTGTTCTTCTTAATATATGTATAAATACTGTTCTTATTAGTATTCAGTTTCATGACGTAAACTATAAAAATCTGGATTACTCAGGTCAGTACCATTACAAACATGTAATCAAAAGGAAAGGCACCAATATGGTCTCCACAGGAAACAACTCCAACTGATATAATAAAATACACTTATTAAAATTCAAATAAGTAATACACAGTTGAAAAATAAGACAGCATGGAAAACTGTAGCTTTCTATTTTTTTTTTAATTAGTAAATGCTCTCAGAGTAAAACAAGATCTGAAGGTGTAGACAGATGGACAACAAAGTCTGCACACTGTGTTCTAAGTGAAATTTAAAAAACTGTTTCATTAACCTGCAAAGCAGTTCGCCGATTTTTTTTCTCACTGCAGACTGTTATTTGTTAAGATATTTCCAGGAGCAAGCAAATAATCTTGAGAGTTCTGACCACTGTGTGCTGAGACATATAACATTTAAAGGTACAGTGATAATTAACAGCTCAGTGAAAAACAGTTTGAAAAGGTAGGAAGTGAATAACTAGTAGTACCACACTGTCCCCCATTGTCCTAACACTTTAATGCTTTGAAAAGATCTGCGAACAATTTAAAGGAACCGTGTGTACATTTTCTTAGGGCAAACAGTTAATGTTTACTCTAAGTATGCAAACTGTTTTCCCATTTGGAAGGGCAAGAAAGGTAAGAAAGGACTGATAATCACAGTAAGGCACACAGGCTGTAACATGCACTTTAGCATGGGTAGCCTTAAGTTTACTTTAGGTTATGCTTGTGGGAACTGACGGTTGGGACAACTTCTCCTATCTGCAGGGTCATAGCTTTTAGTGTATTACAAGTTAAAAGGGATGGGCAATTCTGAAAATGTATCTATGAATCTTGAAATATGACATAGGTTCAAATGGAGATAAGAATAAACTGCTTAAAATATCAGCCAGCTAAACATTAGTATTTGCATGTAAGCCAAACGTTGGAAATATGCATTTGAAAGCATTGCCCTGTCTAACAGGTGGGAGAAATAGCTTTCTATCACAAAGGTTACTCTGTCCATATTAACACCGAAAGTACAGTTGTGTAAGCTGACCTTACCAAAACAGCAGATGCTCATATGATCACTGCTGCAGTAGCCTTGCTATATGGGTTATATCCCATCAAGGATATAACATATGGCCAACTTCCAAAACTTCAGGGCACATTCCATGTCCCCAAACTGTCAAGCTCTCAAGCTGAGCTGACAAAAAGATGACTTTGGGAGGAAAGTCCTTCAGAGCTTTCCTGCCAGCAGAAGATAGAGGCGGAGCTCTGAAAGGGCAATGGTAGGAATAACAACAAATAAATGTCCACACCCTGGCATAAAAAATGCACCTAAAAAATGGGGATGGAGGGGGGAGAGAGTGGCTACTGCAGGAGTGATCACACTACTGTTTATGGTAAGTTAAACTTACACAACTGTATTATGTTCATTATACTGGTCACTGCTGCAGTAGCATTAGCTATATGGGCAGATTAACATCACTAACTATATTGGCAGGAGGAAGCAGAAGGGTCCAGGAGGCCCTGGAGAATAGTCCTAGCAAAGCTTGCTATAGAAAGAATTAGGCTTATAGTACTTTATAAAAGTATGTAGAGAGTACCAAGTAGCAGGTTTTAGAATTCTTCTAGAATCCAACTCTCTTCAAAAAGCCACAGATGAAGCCAAGGCCCCAGTAAAGTGAGACTTGACTCTGCCTAAGAGAGATCTGTCGTGGTAATAGACAGACAACCATTGGTCTGTTTTGGCACAAGTTGTCCCTTCTCACCTTCACAATTAATGAACAAATGATCCAACGTTCTGAAAGATTAAGTTCTGTCAAGATAGTACCAGACTTGCCTATGGACATCCAAGATATGGAATATCAATTCTTCCTCATTTTTAGGTTCAGAAAAAAACACAGGGAGATGAACAGTTTGACTTGAAGAAAACTCAGATACCACTTTAGGCATACAAGGATTAGTTCTCAAATAAACCCTGTTCCTGTGGAAAATGAGACAGGGTTGACTCAAGATCTTGCACCTCAAAACACCCTTCTTGCAGAGGTCAGAGCAATCAGTAAAATTGTCTTCCATGTTAAGAACCTCAGGTCAACAAGATTAGCCAGTTCAAATGAAGCAGGTGTTAGCTCCTCTAACACAACATTAAGATACCAAGGAGGGGCCACTGGTTTACTTGGAGGCCTCTTATGCCAAACCACTTTTAAGAACATTTTGTCATGAGACTGCCGTGAAGGAGGAAGATCCATTAGCAAGCCATGCTGAAATTGCCAATAAAGGAACCTTGCTAGTGGAATAAGAAAGACCACAATAGTAACTCACATAAATATTGCAAAACCAGAGAACACCTAGCCCTAAATGCATACTGGTTATGTTGTTGGCACCAACTATGAAACCTTTTCCATTTGCTAATACAGGATTTCTGATAGTGATACAATCACTCGACTCGATGTAGACAGCTCAGAATGATTTATTACAATACAAAAACTGAAAAATACATTAAAACAGAATTTAAAATTCAGAAGATAAACGCTTTCATGAATACTATTATAAAACTTCGTCAGATGATTAAAATAATGTCATGTGGTGCTTTTATAGCATTCTGGTCACATGTTTATTTTACAATTTTAAAGAAACTTTGTATCCGATTGTTGCAAGATTAAGCAAATTTATATAAACTGCACAACTTAACCAATCCTCTCATGCTAAGTGCAACAATATAGTTACAAATTCAAATACAAGTGCGAGCACTACACAAATTAAATTATATTTTTAAGATGCTTGTATGACTATAAATACTGATAATAGGTTAATTTAACTGATGAACTCATAGAATATGATTATTTTGTGACATAACCTGTGTGTGAATAGTACAATTTCATCTATTATATGCTCTCATTTTTATTATGCAGGATGTGACGTTCCCACACTGGGCCAGTAATCAAAGAGTCTGAATCCTCACCACTGACACTGGAGAGGGACGTGCATTTGGAATACAAACGGAAACACACTGTATTTACAGATGCAAACCACTCTACATCAAACACAATTTCCCTCAAGAGCTCACAGGGAAACACTAAGCCTGGGGTCTGGATTTTTCTCTCTCTCTCCCCAGATCCCCAGTAAGGCTCCCCACTCGCACTGTGAAAACAGTGCTTTGTGTCCCTGTCCCATGTAGGTGACACACACTCAGAGATTTAGTTTTCACAGACACACACACACATCCATCTAGGAAAGGCTGGCACAGATTACCCTTACGACCAACTTTGCCCTGACTATAAGGTAGACTGACTGCCACCAGTCAGTTACTATAAGGCTCTTAAAACAGTATCCAATTATACTGAGTGAAGTTAATATTAATGCAAATGGCAATGTTGACCTAACAGCAATACCTTCACGAGTGGCCAGAGTTATCACCAAATAAATACGTGCAAATACTCCCAAAACTTAAATATTTTCTAAAAAGGACCAGCCACAACGAAAAGTTTAAATATATTTAATAATAAATAATACATGAAAATACTACGTAAAATATTTACAGCAAACACCAGAGTTTCAGTTATACGGAATCTTAAACATAACACAGATGGAAAGGTTCACACAGTTACAGAAAAACAGTATTTCGCTAGTCTCACTATCTATTCCCGATTGACTAAAATAATTAGTACTCCTACTTACTGAATAAAGCAAGGCAAGATGGGTGAGTGGACCTTGTCAGATCCAAGACAGAATACAGAATGCTGCTGAGACTTCAGTCACCGCTAATATTAAAACATTACTTCTGTACAGAATGATATCACATACATCTGGTCATCTAATTGCTTCCCTACACTATCACCCATCACTAGAAGTTGCTGTGTGTTACCATACACACAGAGCTTTGCTCTGATGTGGTGCAGCTGCCAGATAGGAGCTACAACCTATTCTCTAGCACAGACCTTGCATATCTGGCTCTATTCAAAACTGTGGGATTAACAGCTTTATGGTTTAACCCATGAAGTAATTTAATTTCAAGACTATTTTGCAAAGTCAGGTGGACTAATATTAACCCCTTCACTTCCAGTATACACTGTTACAATGTATACATTTAAACAGTTACAATAATTCATGCACATCTCCTTTCCTTCCAGCAGGGCACACTGTTGATGCACTTTAACACAAGGAAACCTCACCAGTGCAGTTTCAGTACAAGCATCTATACCAATCAATTTGATATACAAATGACATATACACGTTAAAAATACACTGCCTTATTTCTCCTGGCATGGCTGGCAGTACCTCCTACTGTCACACAGGATATACGTAATGTCATTGAGCCCTGGAGGCACTGTACCATTTAAGAATATTTGTCACCATAGCTCCCTTTGTTCCTTGTGACTTTCTAGTAAGCAAGCTTTCTTGCCTCCATTAGAACCTGCTGCATGTCCTCCAAAAACAGGAGCCTAAAAGGAATAAAGACCCTATCATCCAGGCAGTCAATTATTGTAAAAGATCACAATTACCCAGACTCACAACGTACTGCTGTTTTCCTTTAATGTTTAATACGTCCAAGCAGATACACTGTCCGAGATTAGTTCAATTTTATTATAACATAGCTAGAATACAGTATTTGCTTCTCATTAACTGTGTTGTCTCTATGATCAATGCACACTCGATCAAGATCTCTCCAGAAGAGTAGTGAATATCCAATTTATATAATCTTTGCATAGCAGCAGATATTTCCTAATGTCCTTGTGGCTTGCATGTCCGATTTTTGTCCATGTCATCTTTATGTCAGTTATAGTGTTTGTATTTTATTTTTTGCATCTGAAAGCTCACAGAAAGTCCCAGTTACTTCTTTTTTGTATAACTTCCTTCTTTGTATGTTCCAAATTATTATAACAGGATGCCATTTACCATTATGTCTAGCCCACAAATGTAACTACAGTAAAGCTATCTAAGCATGTGTGATGACCATGCACTGGCCCAGTAATCATGCAGCCTCAATCATCACCACTAGCACCAGTGAGGGGCATGCACATTGGGAAGAACAACAAGTACACACACAGTAAAGTACAATTTCCATTAAGAGCACACAGAGATCACAGTCAGCCCAGGCCTGGTTTCTCCCTTTCTCTCCAGATCCCCAATAAGGCTCCCCACTGGCACAGCTATAGGCTACAGGTCTCAGTCTAGTGGTCAAGTTAAAAACTCCAGCACCCTCTGTCCAACCAGTGCTTCGTGTCCCTACCCAAGTAGCTCAAACACACACACACACACACACACACACACACACAGATATGAGTTATATACAAACACAGACACTCCCAGGGAAGCCTGGCACAAGTTCTCCAGCTATGCCCCCTTCTCTGACCTGGCTATAAAGTAGAAATCACTGTCACCAACCACTAGTATCAGCTACTAATAAGGCCCTTACCAAAGGGTGTCTAATTTTACTGTGCAATATTATTATTATTCAATTAGCAAGTACGATGAACAGCAAGGCTTATTGGAGTGGCTTGGGCAGTGTCACTATATATAGCCAATGTACTCTAGAGCTTAAATTACCTCTACACAAAACAGTCACAGTTGAAAAGTTTAAAAATATTTAATAATAAAAACAGAAGATTTAATAATAAAAACACAAGACAAACCTCTTCAATTCAAAACAGTGCTAGTCAAGAGTTCAGACACAGGAAAATGCTTAAAATAATACTGTAGAATAGTCTGACAAATATAGGAAACAGCTAGTCTAGTCTAATCTTACTATTTTTTTTATCCATTTCTAAGAGAAGTCACTGTTCTAAATAAATATTTTACTTACATACAGAGCAAAGGCAAAGTACTGGTGAGTAGATGTGTTCAGGTTCAGACAAAATCCAAAATTCTCTGATTCCCTCCCTGCTGACTCATTTCAGATTACATCACTCTTGACACTTCTCTGGTTTAATTTCCCAGGCTAACAGAAACTCAGAATTTACATTTCTTTTTGTAATGTGCACCTGCAGGAAGCCACAGCAATAAGAGACATTATAGATGAAAAATCTAGCAATTAACTCTGGCCTCAAAACAATAGAAAGAATTTGTTGGTCCAGACATCACGGCTCAGAGTTTGAGATCAGTCATACAATGCTTGACTTATCAGCTTTCTTCCAGCAGGGTGCACTGTGGATACATTTTTAAAGCTCAGCACAACATACAATTTAATCATAAAATATACTTCTCTTTTACATTTGTAAAACCAGCCTGTGGATTATATTAATATTTACAAATCACATACAGTTATTTGCAAGATTGTATCCCGGCTGGGCTGGCAGCCTTTCAATTTTTCACATTTCTCCCCTCCCTGAGAACTCAAGCTAGTTTTTCAAGTGACCCTCGAGAAACGTTGCTTGAGAGGGGTAGGTCTATCAGAGTATACCTTAACCCCATTCCCTGTCTTGAGAGCCAATCTGCAGTGGCTGCACTGACATCATATGCTTGCAATCCTAGGCTCCATTTTAACAACTTAGCATTTTGCTGGCTGGCTCGTGTAACCATGTTAGGGGATTGTGATCATTAACTACAGTGAATTTCCTTCCATTCAGATAAGGCTGAAGCTTCTGCAGTGGCCACATTATGGCTAGACATTACTTTTCTACAGCTGCACAGCACCTATGACTGAGATAAACCACTGGGTGCTCTTCTTCCTCTGAAGAAATCTGGCTACGTACAGCTCCCACCCCATGGTTTGAAGCATCCACCTGCACAACAAATTCTTTGCTGTAATCTGGACTGGCTAACACAGGGGGTACTCCCAAAGCTTTAAGATTATGGAATACCTGCTCACATGCTGTGGTCCACACTACCTTATCTGGCCTGTTTTTCCTTGTCAAGTCTGTGAGGGAGCAGCTATGATACTATAAATGTGGACAAACTTTCTGTAGTACCCTGATGTCCCTAAGAATGCCCTCACCTGCTTTTTGGTAACAGGGGTAGGCCGTGTCTGAATGGCTTCCACTTTGGCAAGTTCTGGCCTGATCTTACCACTCCCCACTCTATGTCCCAGGTAGGAGACCTCTGCCATACCCACCTGACATTTGCTCGGCTTAATGGTCAACCCTGCCCTCTGTAGTCTTCCCAGCACCTCCCTGACATGTTGAAAGTGCTCTTGCCATGAATGGCTGTAGATAGCAATATCATCTAGGTAAGCAAAGGCAAACCCTCCTGCTAGGATATGATCTACCAGCCTCTGGAAAGTTGCCGGGGCATTTTTCATCCAAAGGGCATCTCTGTGAACTCATACAAGCCAAAAGGAGTCAACAAAGACTGACCTCTCTCTAGCACTGGGAGTCAAGGGCACCTGCCAGTAACCCTTGGTAAGATCAATGGTGGGAAGATACTTAGCCCCACCCAGTTGCTCTAGGGCTTCATCTGTCCTAGGCATGGGGTAAGCATCTGGCTCTGTGTGACTATTTAATTTCTTGTAGTCCACCACTGGAAAGGCCCAGGGACTGTTTGACTCTTGAATTACTCATAGTTCAACATTTCCTGTATCTCCTCCCTCAGAGTCTGTTTGACTCTCTCAGGCACCCTATTAAGGGGCCTGCCTAATAGGCCTTGGGGTCCTGTATTCACCAGGTGCTGCACCAGCTGGGTGCACCCTGGTTTCCCAGTGAACATGTCCCCAAACTCCTGTAACACTGCTCAGATTTCTCGAACCTGGGTAGGAGATAGCTGCTGGGACATTGCTACCCCTTCCACTGAGGTGTCAGTCCGAGCCTCACTAAGGAGATTAGTCACCAGATCTCCTTCAGACTTCTCCTGCAATCCACGTCATCGTGTTCACATGGTACAATCTGTGCTCCTGCCTAGGAGTTCTACCATGTAGTTATCACTTACCTTTCTCACCACCTTGTAGGGTTCCCTCCCAGGCTGCTTGCAGCTTGTTGTGTCTGACAGGAATGAGAATACTCTCTAGCTTGATCATTTCTGTCATACCAGACATTTTTCAGCTGTTGGGCTTCTGTCAGGTTCTCCTGGGCCAAGCCCAAGAGTTCCCTGAGCCTTGTCCTGAGGTTTAAGACATATGCCACAACAGACTCCTTGTGAGATTCACACTCACCTTCCCACTCCTCACGAATTAAAGCTAGAGGTCCCCTCACCCTATGCCCATACAGCAACTCAAAGGGCGAAAAACCTGTGGATGCTTGGGGAACCTCTCTGTAGGCAAACAGATGGAGCAAATATTTGTCCCAATCCCTCAAACTGGTCTGCAAATGCCCGTAACGTGGACTTGATTGCAGAGTTTAACCTATCAACAAGACCATTAGTCTGGGGATAGTAGGGGGTGATCTTCAGGTGCTTCACCCCACAGTACTTCCACAGACAAGCCAGCAGGTCTGACATGAAATTGGCACCTCTGTCAGTCAGTATTTCTTCTGGGAAACCTACCCTGCTGAAAATCTCTAATAAAGCATTTGACACCTTTTCTGTCTCAATGGAAAACAAAGCCACTGCCTCAAGGTATCCTGTAGCATAATCTACTACCACTAGGATATACTTTTTTCCCTGTGGAACTTGTGGTACTCAAGAGGCCCCACAATATCCATAGCTACCCCCGGAAATGGCTCCTCAATCACAGGCAAAGGCATCAAAGGAGCTTTTACCTAGTCTCCTGCCTTGCCTACCTTTTGGCATTGCTCACAGGTCCTGCAGTACCCAGTTACATCTCTGGCAATTAAAAGCCAATAGAAGTTCTGCATAATACGTCTCTTTGTATGTTTTATGCCCATATGACCTGCAAAGGGAATATCATGGGCTATGGCTAGAAGCACAAGATGGTAGGCTCTAGGCACTACCAACTGCTGTAACCTCTAACCCTTTGTCCCAGTATACAGATTTCCCCTCCCCTTGAGAATCAGGTGGCTCACTAGCTACCTGCCTCAGGCCTTGCAATGTAGGGTCTGACAGCTGAGCCCGTCTCACCTCTCTCGGTTACCCTTCTCAGCTCCTCTTCCACAAGAAGTCTGGCATCCTCTGACAATGGTGCCTCACTGTTAGCCTAGATACTACTACTCATCTCTACCCTTGCAGTCACTCTGTCCAAGGGACCATAAGTACCCACGAGGAGCTGTGGCTCACCTCCAGTCTCACTGCTACAGAGTAGCTCCCTCCCTAAAGTAACCACCTCACTAGTCCTGGCTGCAAGTATATGGTCTGACCGGGTCTCCCCCAGGCTATCAGACCCACATGCTTGTCTCCTAGCCTGGACTGCATGTAACTGCATTAACTCATGGTACTGCCTCATCAAAATCCTTCCCTATCAGAACATCTGTCGGATGATAGTTTGGTACCCCTGTTGTCTCGAGACAACCTACTACTGGGATTTTGTCTTCTCCACTCATTGGCTCAGTCATCTTTTGTTCCCTACCTTGCCTCTGTGGATATTGATATGCCACATGGCCCCACTAGTTGCATTCAAAACATTTAACCCTAGGTCTTGGACATGTAACCTGGACTAGTGGCTTCCCCTTCTACTGGCCGATTCTATTGGGGCAGTATGGGCTGCCCACCATGGGTTCCTTTAGACCCATAAGCAGTACTAGGGTCCCTTTCCTATGCAGGGATGTCCTACTTGCTAAATATAGGTCTCCCTTCTTCCCCAATTCATCTGAAGTACCACATTGTCTATCAGTTAACCAGATCCTCATGTATTCAGGCAAGGTGCTAAGGGCTTATTCCCCTCACCAAAAGGTCTGCCAGGCCTTCAAAAGTGGTGACCTGACATCCACTCACACACCTATGAAAATAAGTGCTCAGTTCAGCAACATATTCTCACACACTTTCATCTGCCTTGCATTTATGCTCACAAAACGTTTTCCTATAAGCTTCATGTGTTAGCTTAAAAAATTCTAGCAAACAATTCTTAACAGCAGTATAATTTAAGAAATCGTCTGACAGTTTGGAAAGTACATTCACAAATTTACCATGAAGTAAGGGGGTCAGGAACCATACCCAGTGCCTTTGGGTCAACATCATACTGTTCACATACCCTCTCAAATATATGAATGAAACTATCAAAATTATCTCCCTCTGTAAACTGCGGAAGAAAGTTAATGACCTTTTGTGCTTCAAGGGTCCGGTTACTCCCTTGCCCATTACCTCCATGAGTCTGGCGAAGAGTCACCATCTCCTTTTCGTGCTGCCTCTCCTCCTCCTCAGCTTCCAGGCATAGCAGTTTCTCATTCTCCTCAGCCTGTAGACATTTCAGTCTCTCTGCTGCTTCTGTTTCCAAATGCCTGGCTTTCAACTCCAGTCTCTTTAGCTCCAGATGGATTTTAAGTCCTCTGTAGAAAGGTTGAGCTGTCCATTCTCCGAATGTTGTACATCTCCACTGCCAGTCTGATCATCCTTACTGCTGTTTTCTGATGCAGCTGAGACCAAAGCTGCAATCATATCTGCCTTAGTCAGGTTTCCATGCACCAGTTCCTTGGCACATCTCAGCCAACTGGCTCGTTGTCAGTTTGCCATACTCCTCTGCTGATATGTTGCCTGGTCTCCCTGACTAACTAAGCTAACAAAAGAAATAAAACAAGTGTGATCTGAACTCTGCATATTCACTGTGTGGCGGATTTAGAGTGCAAAACACCTTCAGTGATCACTGTACACAAGCTACAGGAATTCAGTATCCACACCACTACAAGCCAATTAATAGGTGATTTGGCTAACTCACCACTATCAAACAATTACTATCTGATGTGGATATCCCACCACTGCCAACAATATGCAACGCGCGTGCACTGGCCCATTAATAAAGAAGCCTCAATCCTCACCACAAATATCAGTGAGGGGCGTCCACATTGGGAAGGATAACAAGTACACACACAGTAAAGTACAATTTCCCTTAAGAGCACAGAGATATCACAGTCAATCTGGGGATGGTTTCTCCCTTTCTCTCCAGATCACCAATAAGACTCCCCACTGGCACAGCTATAGGCTACAGGTCTCAGCCTAGTGGTCAAGCTAAAACCTTCAGCACCCTCTCTGTCCAACCTGCGCTTTGTGTCCCTGTCCAAATAGCTGACACAAACACACACACACACACTATGAGATATACAAAGACACAGACATTCCTGGGGAAGGCTGGCACAGGTTCTCCAGCTATGCCCCCTTCTCTGCCCAGGCTATAAGGCAAAAATCACTGCCACCAAACACTAATATCAGCTACTAATAAGGCCCTTACCAAAGGGTGTCCAATTTTACTGTGCAATATTATTATTATCAAATAAGTAAGTATGACGAAAAGCAAGCCTTACTGGAGTGGCTTGGACAGTATCACTATAGACTTGCAAAGTACTCTGGAGCTTAAATTATCTCTACACAAAACAGCCACAGTTGAAAGGTTTAAAAATATCTAATAATAAATAATAAAAATACAAGACAAATCTCCTCAATTCAACACAGTACTAGTCAAGAGTTCAGACACAAGAAAATGCTTAAAATAATACTGTAGAACAGTCTGACAAATATAGAAAGCAGCTAGTCTAATCTTACTATTTTCTATTTTTAAGAGAAGTCACTGTTCTAAATAAATATCTTACTTACATACAGAGGAAAGGCAGAGTACTGGTGAGCAAATGTGTTCAGGTTCACACAAAATCAAAAATGCTCTGATTATCTCTCTGAGAAAGTCTTAAATTGAAATACATCACAGCTGACTCGTTTTAGATTACATCATTCTTGACACTTCTCTGGTTTAATTTCCCAGGCTAACAGAAACTCAAAATTTACATTTCTTTTTGTAATGTGCACCTGCAGGAAGTCACATAAATAAAAGACATTATATACGTAAAATCTAGAAATTAACTCTGGTCTCAAAACAATAGAAATAATTTGCTGGTCCAGACATCACAGCTCCGAGTTTGAGATCATACAATGCTTTACTTATCAGCTTTCTTCCAGCAGAGTGCACTGTGGTTACATTTGCGAAGCTCAGTACATACAGTGGATATAAAAAGTGTACACACCCCTTTTAAAATGACAGGTTTTTGCAATATAAAAAAAATGAGACCACAAGAAATCATTTCAAAACTTTTCCCAGCTTTAACATGACCTGTAACCTGTACAATTCAATTACAAAACAAGCAAATCTGTTTGGGGAAAAATATAAAAAAAATAAAAAACATGCAATAAGCTGGTTGCATAAATGTGCACACCCATAAACAAATATTTTGTTGAAATACATTTTGATTTAATTACAGAATTCAGTCTTCTTGGGTACACACCTGCCAACAATTAAAGAGACTCTGATTAACCACAAATAAAGTTCAGCTGTCCTAGTAGGATTTTCCTGAAATTTACTCAGTTGCCTGCTACAGCAAAAAAACATAGTTCGCAGAGAGCTTACAAAGCATCAAAGAGATCTCACTGTTGAACGGTATCAGTCAGGAGAAGGGTACAAAAACATTTCCACAGCATTGGATATACCATGGAACACAGTGAAAACTGTCATCAAAAAGTGGGGAAAATATGGGACAACAGTGACGTTGCAAAGAACTGGATGTCCCTCGAAAAACTGATGAAAAGACAAGACGCAAACTGGTCAGGGAGGCTGCCATGAGACCTACAGCAACACTGAAGGAGCTGCAGGAAAGTACAGTTTTGTACCTACCATAAATGTAGATGTCCGATAGGTATGCATCTGCAGTCATAACATATGGGTTGTCCTGCCTCAGGCAGCCCTTCGGTCGGCCGGATTCGAAAGTCTGGGTCTGGCCTCGGCTGATGTCGCACTTTCCCCGACGTCAGAGCGTCTGGGGTATAAAAGCATCAGCCGACGCCATTTTCCTCAGTTTTTCTTGCCCCAGATGCCAGGTGCCCTCTAGGAAGGCTAAATTTGGATAAATGCTGAAAAGTTCCAAACATTTGCAAATTATATACATGTATAAACAAACAAATACACCATAATAGATTCCCCCAGCTAGCTAAAAGAGGGGTAAGCACCCTAGGAATACCACAGAGGGGAAGGAGGGAGGGTAATCCTGACTGCAGATGCATACCTATCGGACATCTACATTTATGGTAGGTACAAAACTGTACTATGTCCTTCAAGGATGCCTCTGCAGTCATAACATATGGGTAGAATACCATAGCCAATCTGGGGGAGGAGGTACTAAGAAAAAGATGGTGTAGTTAAGATCCCCTGCAGGACTGCAGTTGCAAACCCTGCTCTGGATCTAGAGTATAAAGGTAGATTGTAATGCTTGGCAAATGTATGCACGGAGCTCCAAGTAGCAGCCTCTAAAATGTCTATGGTAGCCACCCCTCGTAGGAAGGCTGTAGTGGTGGCCGTGGCCCTTGTGGAGTGAGGCCTGATATTTCCAGGAACTGTCTTTCCATGAAAAGAGTAGCAAAATCGAATGCAATTTCCTATCCATTTTGAAATTGTCTGCTTGGAAATTGCTCTCCCTTGAACCCCAGTTGCATATGCTACAAAAAGTTGGTCAGTTTTTCTGCTAGTTTTTGTTCTGTCCAAGTAGTAGCGTAGTTGTCTGTGTATATCCAGGGTGTGCAAAAGTTTTTACCCTCTGTTCTGTGGATTAGGGAAGAACGTAGGCAAGTGAATAGCTTGGTTCAGGGATACCCTAGATACCACCTTTGGCATAAAAGTAGGATTGGTTCTTAGTGACACCCTGTCCTGGTGGAAAATAAGAAAAGGCTGCACTGCCATTAATGCTTGTAACTCAGATACTCTTCTTGCTGAAGTGATTGCCAGAAGGAATGCAGTTTTCCAAGATAGAAACTGTAAATCCGCTGATGCTGCTGGTTCAAAAGGAGGTAGTGTCAGTTTCTCCAGCACAAAGTTGAGATCCCAGGCAGGTAGAGGGGGTCTTCTTGGAGGTTTAATATTTTTGATCCCCCTCAGAAACTGTCTGAGGAGAGGGTGTGAGAAGATAGGTGGATCCACATTGTATTCTGCTGAAATTGCTGAAGCATGAATCTTAATGGAAGAATAGGACAGGCCATTGTGGAACAATTCTGCTAAGTATTCTAGGATATGTGTTAGGTTTGCCACTGTGACATCTGTGCCCTTTGATGTGCTCCAAATGAGAAATCTCTTCTATTTAGCTGAGTATGTCTTCCTTGTGGAAGGCATGCGAGCCTCCAGGATAATGTCCTTCACCCTCTGAGATAAAACAGTTTGATTGGGATTTAAGGAATTTTCCAGGCAGTTAACTTCAATGTTTTCAAGTTGGGATGCAGGGTCTTGAAATTGTTCTGCGTCAGAAGAAGAGGCCATAGGGGGAGAGGCCATGATTTTGCCTGAGACATGCTTCTCTGTAATGGATACCAGTGTTGTCTTGGCCAGTCCGGAGCTATTAGTATCACTTTTGGCTGTTCCTCCCTGATCTTCAGTAGAACCTTGTACATCAATGGGAGAGGTGGGAAGGCATATACTGTTAGGGCTTTCCAGCTGAAAGAGAGAGAGTCCACCCTCCAAGCTTGTGGGTGGTATGTCCTTGAGCAGAATTTCTTCAGTTGATGATAGAGTGGGGAGGCGAACAAATCTATCTCCGGCATTCCCCATGTCTTTGCTATGAGTTGGAAGATGTCTGGGTGCAGCATCCATTCGTGTGCATCCATGGTAGTTCTGCTTAAGCTGTCCACCAGTGTATTTTCTTTCCCTGGCACGAATTGGGCCTGTAGTTGGATATTGAGATTCAGGCATAGTTCCCACAGATTCATAGCCATCCGGCATAGAGGGCAAGAATGTGTGCCTCCCTGCTTGTTTATGTACCACATGACCGTGGTGTTGTCTGTCCTTATTAGCAGGTGTCCTTGTTGGAGGAAGGGTTTGAATGCCTCGATTGCATGCCTCACTGCCAGCATTTCCTTTTGGTTTATGTGCATGCTTAGCTGTCCTTGAGACCATAGGCCTTGGATACATTTGTCCTCCATGTGTGCTCCCCATCCTCGGTCTGAGGCGTCCGTGGTGATGGTCTGCCTTGGTTTTGGTTTGTTGAAAGGCAACCCTCTGTTGGACTGGCATGCCTGAGCCCACCACAGGAATTCCTTTTGAAGGCATGAAATGATTGGTATCAGGGTTTCTAAACTGTGACTGTGCTGAGACCATACACTCCGGAGGTACCATTGTAATTTCCTCATATGCAGCCTGGCATGCGGTATTAGAAATATGCAGGATGCCATGTAACCCAGGGCCTGCAGGATTTTCCTTGCAGTAAGCTGAGTTTGTCTTGTCAGAATCATGAAGTAATCTGGAAGTTGTTTTTGTTTTTCTTCTGTGAGAAAAGCCATTTGGGTGGTTGTGTCCAGATCTGCACCCAAAAAGGTTATCCTTTGGGATGGTACTAGTCTTGACTTTTGGATGTTGACTGTATATCCCAAAGCCTGTAGCAGGTGTATGCCATAGGCCAAGTCCTTTATCAAGTTTTCCTTGTTGTCCGCTTGTATTAGGCAGTCGTCCAGGTATGGGTAAATTTGAATTCCCTGTAGTCTGCAATGTGCAATTACTGATGCCAGGCATTTCGTGAATACTCTGGGCGCAGTAGATAAGCCAAAGGGCAATGCTGAGAATTGATAATACTCTGATCCTGCAAGAAATCTGAGGTGTCTTCTGCAGTTTGGTCGAATAGGGACGTGCAGGTATGCCTCCTTGAGATCTAGAGTCACCAGCCAAGACTCCTTGCCCAACATGGGAAGAAGTTGCTGTAGGGTCAGCATTTTGAATTTTGGAACAATGAGATAAGTGTTGAGTGTGGACAGGTCGAGAATAGGCCTCCATTGATTCTCCTTTCTTGGTACAAGGAATAGTCTGGAGTAAAATCCTTGGCCTTGTTCTGAACATGGTACCTTTTCTATAGCTTTCATCTGAAGTAAATTGCTGATTTGTTTTAAAGCCTCTGCCCTCTGATTTGGTGGAAGGTTTGGCATTCCGCCTCTTTTTGGCAAGGTGTGGAAGTGGAACCTGTATCCTTTGTCTATTATTTGCAGTGTCCATGCATCCTTTGTGATATAATGCCAGTTTTTTGAGAATAAAGCCAGCTTTCCGCCCAAGGGTGCTTCCAGTTGATCCCTGGTAGGCGGAATCAAAATTAAGTCATTGACCCTGTCCTGGTGTAGTAGTTGTTGTTGTTGCTGTTGTACTACTCCTCTGGTTGGCAGGCTGCCACTGACGGCCTCTGTAGGAGCCCTTCGATTGACCTCTGCCTCTAGGACGCCTGTTCCTGCCTCTCTGGGCTCTGTCCGAGTCTGGAAAGGACCAATTCTTAGTAGGCCAGTTCCTGCTGAATCTCGGTGGTTGAACTTGCAGGAAATCTTTAACTGTTTGCACAGATTTTGCCTTTTCTTCAACCTTTTTTTAAGATCTCCTGAGCAGAGGAGCCAAATAAATTTTGTTTCTCCATTGGAGCATCCAGGAGTTTAGCTTTGACATGGTCTGGCAAAGATTGCTCCTTCAGCCAGGCATGCCTACGAATAACTGCCCCAGTCATAGCTGATCTAAATGAAGACTCCAGTGCATCATAGCCACATTTTAAGAAATGATTACTAACCTGTTGTGAGTTGTGTACCAAATCCTGAAGGGATTTACGGTCTAGGGGTTCAGGAGAAGAAAGTTTTTTATTCAGTTCATCTAACAGATACTCCTGGTACTGTATCATATGAAATTGACAGTTTAATGCCCTTACAGAAAGAGTTGCAGAAGTATACACCTTCTTTCCCCATCTCTCTAAAGCTCTAGACTCTCTGTCAGAGGGTAGAGGATTTTTGGCAGTAGCGCCCGCAACCCCTTTTGGGCCCTGAGAAATAGTTTCTGGGTCTGCAGAATGTGCTTTATACAAATGGAAATGAGAATCCGGGACCCTATAGTATCTGTCAGGTTTGGCAGGGGCCGGAGGGAGAGTATCAGGTGCTGTACTGACATCATTGTACACATCATCAATTACATTCAGAACAGGAGGTATAGCTAAGGGCCTATGCTGAGGCAAATGCAAAAAGGTCCTTAATCTTTTTCTAGAATCAGAGAAATCCTGACCTTGCCATTGAAAATGCTCTCTCATGGAGTGTAGAGTCTCACCAAAGGAAAACTCTTCAGGAGGGGAGGCCGAAGGAATAGATTCCTCTGCATCTGAATCCTCATAAGGCGAGTAAGCCCCTTCCTGGTGGTCTGATAACTCAGATCCATCCGTGGAATCATCTGAAGAGTGTGGATCAGAGGGGTCAGTCCTGGGCCTTTTGTCTGGAGGAGGTTGAGAGGCCCTGTCTGGGTGAGGTTGTGAACCCCTAATTAAGGAAATAAGGTCCTCAGCAAGGCTGAGGATCTGTGAACTAGAGGAAGGCCTCTGAGAGGTAGATTTGGCAGGCAAAGCTTTTGAAAGTTTGGCAGCTTTAGCCCTAGAAAAGGCCTTAATTGACATGGAAGCAGGGGGCCTAGCTGCCCCACGTGCAGGGGTAGAAATGTCCAAAGGTATGGTGTCGGATAATTCCTGAACACTAGCTTCGGTAGGTAGTTCTGAAGCCGACTCAGCCGGGGCCTCGGTGGTCGAGAGTATGGTTTCGGTAGAAGCAATCACCGAGGACTCTGTTTCGACCGAAACCGAGACACTCCCGGTAGGCCTAGCCGTGGTTTCAGCCGAAACCGCGGGCCGCGAGTGTCGGTCCTTTTCCTTGCGTTTTTTGACCATATGCGAAGTCGGAGTCTCCAACGGCATTTTATAATTAAAAGCGGCTCCAAAAAATTCCCCTGCAAACTCCGACCGACGTCTAAGAGTTCGTCGGTTGAAGGAGGCACAGGCTAAACAGGCCGATACGTCGTGGTCTGGGCCTAAGCAAGGAAGGCAGTAAGAATGGAAATCCTTATGAGGTATTTGTTTCCCACAAGTTAAAAAATTATTTACTTTGTCTGACATCGGCTGAGGCAAGAAAGAGTCCCCAACGGGGTACTTAGCTTTTTTCGAAGTCTTCGGTAGCTGAAATCACTGGATCTGACCGACCGGCACTTGCGAACAGCTTCTGCTTCGGGGACCGCGCGGCAAGAAAGACCGAGGAAAATGGCGTCGGCTGATGCTTTTATACCCCAGATGCTCTGACGTCGGGGAAAGTGCGACATCAGCCGAGGCCAGACCCAGACTTTGGAATCCGACCGACCGAAGGGCTGCCTGAGGCAGGACAACCCATATGTTATGACTGCAGATGCATCCTTGAAGGACATTTTCTGGAAAGTAGTGGTTGTGTACTACATGTGACAATCTCCTGTATTCTCCATACGTCTGGACAATGGGGTAGGGTTGCAAGATGGAAGCATTTTCTTACACAGAAAAACATCTAGGCTTGGCTAAAATTTGCAAAACAATACATCAAGACTCCTAAAAGCATGTGGGAAAATGTGTTATGGTCTGATGAGACCAAGGTTGAACTTTCTAGCCGCAATTCCAAAAGGTACGTTTGGTGCAAAAACAATACTTTGCAACACCATCTCCGCGGTGAAACATGGTGGTGGCAGTATCATGCTTTGGGATTGCTTTTCTTCAGCTGGAACTGGGACTTTAGTCAAGGTGGAGGGAATTATGAACAATTCCAAATACCAGTCACTTTTGGCTCAAAACCTTCAGGCGTCTACTAGAAAGCTGAAGATGAAGAGGAATTTCACCTTTCAACACAATGACCCGAAGCATACACCCAAATCAACAAAAGAATGGCTTTAACAGAAGAAAATTAAAGTAGTGGAATGGCCCAACCAGAGCCCAGACCTAACTCCAACAGAAAAATCTGTGGGGTGAGCTGAACAGGGCTGTGTACAAGAGGTACTCGAAATCTGACAGACTTGGAGAGCTTTTACAAGGAAGAGTGGGGAAAATATTGCCAAGTCAAGATGTGCCGTGCTGACAGACTCCTACCCAAGAAGACTGAATGCTGTAAATTAAATCAAAAGGTGCTGCACGCTTATGCAGCTTACTGTACATTTTTTTTTTTTTTTATATTTTTTTCCCTAACAGATTTGTTTGTTTTTCAATTGAATTGTACACATTTAAGGTGGGAAAAGTTTTGAAATAATTTCTTGTGGTCTCATTTTTTTATATCACAAAACCTGGCATTTTAACAGGGGCGTGTACACTTTTTATATCCACTGTATAGTTTAATCATAACATATACTTCTCTTTTACATTTGTAAAACCAGCCTGTGGATTGTATTAATACTTACAAATCACATAGAATTACTTACAAGATTCTATCTGGCTGAGTGTCAGCCTTTCAGTTTTTCACAGCATGTTTCATCAGAAATTATTTTAGCAGATGTCTGACACACAGCTGTTTACTTCAGCACATCATTTTATTCTTAGCTCTATGGTTCAAGCCTTTCATACTTGCTTTTGTTACACTTCTGCGTTTTGAAAGAGGCATTTATTTCAAACCTTGTACCAAGTTAATCCTTGCCTTATAAGTCAAAACCTTGTATTAATAAAAAGCATACTTTTCGTTTTGCATTGCAGCATACATTTAATTGCTTTGGGGATACATATTTTACTTTATATAATGTCTATCAATTCCTCCTTTTTTAATTAAGCAAAGGAAACATGCAGTCTACAGGAAATATGATCCTCTGTACTTAATAGCCTTTCTTTATTGTTAACAGTTACTTGTTTAACAGTTTTAACATAAATTTTAACAAATCTCCTCTGTTACAGCTGAGATAGTTCCATAAGTTGCATTTGTTAAAACTTCCATCAGCTTTAAACTTTCTGTAATTCCCATATTGCCTTAGTGGCACCATACCGGTGAAAGATTTCAGGTCCTGAAATAACACCATTTCCTATGTCCAGCTGTTTTAAATCTTTCCCTGGTTTGGAAAAACTATCATGAATCTCCTTTTTTGGTGATTTCCTACCATGTCCTCTGGTAATGTGTGAGTAATTCTCGTTATTGGAACTGCATACGCTATGTAACAGAATTTCTTCCTTAAAAGTATTAAGTGTTAACTCCCATACTGTTTTTATTTTATACTCAAGCTTTTCAAGTGACCAGATTTGGTGTAAAGTAATATCAACCCTGACTGTCCCTTTCATTTGAAAACAGAGTATCCCTCTTTTCATTTCCATCAACTGTAAATGTTCTTTTATGGCTGATTGTTTTACAACTCTATTTTTATAAGATCCTTTAAACATAAATCCTGTATCTGTAATCTCTACAGGGACTGCATGTAACGGCATTTTCCCCCTGTAAGAAATGTGGTTACAAACCCAACAATTTGATTTGTGTGCCTTTGCAAACAAATTTTGCATGGCCAAAAATTTATTGAAATCAGGTATCCAAGTATGATGCCCCTGTTCTCGTGATAATATCAGAGTATCTCTCCCCATTTTTTCTTTGCAACTTATTTGCATTTCCTTTTGTATTTATATTTTTTTGATTGCCTTGTCCTGTCCATATATTGGTATTATAAACAGTATATACAATAGTATCAAAATGCACACGAGTATTAACATGCACCCCAAAGCTTGCATCTCCTTGTGTGAGGTTTAGTTTCCTCCATTTTTGGGGGGCTTTGTTGCAAATGGGTATATCAATTTTTTGGGCTTTGTTGCAAATGAGTATATCAGCATTTAGAAACAAACTTAACAGTCTGTTACTGTCCTAAGACTGTTAACAGACTGACACTGTTAAGACTTTTATTAACTTACACTGATTTCTATGAACCAACATGGTGTGCTGCTTTTGCTTGCATTTTAATTAGATGAAAATGTAATTTTTCTATGTTTCTATTAAGATTTTTAATCACTCTGTACTTTACTACCTGTATGTATTCCTGTGTATTATTCTGTAATCCTGTGTATGATTCCCAGGATGGCAGTTAACACCAGTCTGACCAATGATGTTCTTGCTGTACTAGTTTGTTTACAAAAGTATAAATCTGTTTGCAGTTAAATTTTACATTAAAACATTCTTTTGAAAATGTGACATTACAGTCACTGTTTCCTACCAATATTGATCCTGTTTGCTGTATGCATAAGCTGCCTTTGGAGACATACTGTACTTTTAATGTGGGGGCTTTGACCCTCTCTTGTTACCACAATCCTTATTTAGGAATTGTCATAGATACGGTCTTAAATATTATTCCATTTCCAGATTTGGATTTACATACCCAACATTTAATTGCACTATTTGGTTTTGCACATACCATTTGCATTACTGTAAATGCATTCACTGTATCTGTATTAACTTAAACTTCGCACTGTATCTATATTAACTTTACTTTGTGTCTGCATGTTTGCAGGATATTTCTGTGTTTGTTTATTCTGAATCCCTCCTGGCTTATCAAACCAGTAAAGTAATATTTATTTTTCTTTTTCTGTCCCCTTTGTTTAATTAATTTACATTTTGTTCTTTGTACTAACATCATCTTCCATTACTTCAAAAGGTCCCTGTTCTTTGCTGCCAAATTATAACCTGTGTTCTGTTAACTTATTGCTTTAATGCCTATTTTCTGCCATGATCTGGGTTATAGGGAGGATTATCCCTATATTCTACTGGGCATAACTTACCATTTTTATCATACTGTTGTGTTTGTAATTACCCCTTGCCTTATTGAAGAAGGTTTGTCCTTCCGTCTGCTTATTACTATCCTCATTTTTCTGTTTACCCTGATGTTTGCATATATGTCCTTTTCTATTTATTACACGTTTCAAAAACAGTGCATTAACCATCTGTGGCTGTCTCCTGTTTCCATAACTCCACTGTGGAATTGTCTGCATTAGATGAGATTGTTGTACCTGTAACAGCTATGACAAGTTTAGGCTTAATTTTATCTTCAGACTTTAAATCCTCAAGATGCTTTTTGCAATCTACAAGTTGTTGTACATTTCCTATTTGTACCTGCAATACTGCTTTAGTTTTTAAACTGTTTAGCACTCTGGCTTTCTCTTGCTCCAGGCGGATTCAGAGATGTTTAATGTCCAAGTCTGTATTTGACTGGCCGGCAGAAACTGATTTTAAAGCTACATCTGCATTTTGCAGAATGGCATTAACTGTCTGACGAAATTGCTTTAACATACCATTATGCCTGACCAAAGCATCTTTTGTTTTTTCTGTTATCTTATTTAAACTGTCTGATTATTTTTAGATAGTTTTTTAAACGGTTACATATGTCTAGTAATCCTGTGACATGCAAAACAGAAATGAGGATATTTGTCACCACAATTTATACATTTAAAGTTCTGTATGTTTGCAAATACTAACACTGAATCCATTTACATAGATAAGAAGTTTATGTACTCACCATAACGTTCCATGTGAGTTGTTCCATCTCGCCTTCATTCTTCACTGATGGGTTCGGAGCCAATCCATAAGCTCTGACATGGCCGTTTGCAAAGCCCAAGGTTTATCAGTAGCTCGTGACCAAGCCCCTTATCTCATGATGCACTGCTGGAATTACCTCAGATCTTGTTTGCTGTGTGTACTATATCCATGTAAGAGAACTACCCTCCCATAGAGAGGCAGGAGGATTGAGTAACCAGGATGAGATCAGCCTCTAGGTCAACCATCAGCCAGGTGGGGGATGGAGGGAAGGATGTAAAACTGAAGGCAGGATGGAACAACTCACATGGAATATTATGGTGAGTACATAACTTCTTAATGTGAAGTTTTTCAATCTCGCCGTTCATTCTTCACTGAAGGGTAGCGTCCCTAGCACCCTCAATCTCGGGTGGCTAACGGGAGTACATTCTTCAGGACAATAGACCTAAAGGAAGCCCTGTCCCTGGAGGCCTTATCAACTTTGTAATGAGTGATAAAAGTATGAGATTTAGACCAAGTGGCAGCAGCACAAATGTTATCAAGGGTCAATTTGGCTTGGAATGCAGAAGATGTAGAGACTGCCCTGGTAGAATGAGCTTTAATCTTGTGTAGTAAGGGCATATTAGCAGCTGAATAAACAAAGGTAATATAATCAGACAGCCATTTCAAAAGCATTGTTTCAGCCACTGGTCTATCTTTTCTGGCTTCAGAGAATGATACAAAGAGCTGGTCTGATTTTCTGACATTGTTTGTTCTGTCCAAATAATATCCGAGTCTGTGAACGTCAAGTTTGTGCAGCATATACTCAAGGTTATTGGAATGGTTAGGGAAGAAGACTGGCAACTCAATCACTTGGCTGATATTAGATTCTGAACAAACTTTGGGCAAAAAGGAAGGGGTTTGTCCTAAGAGATACTCTTATTCATATGAAAAATCAAATAAGGAGGGCTGATAGATAAGGCTCGACATTCTGACACTCTACGGGAGGAAGTAATAGCCACCAGAAATATGGTTTTCCATGATAAGAATTTGAGGTCACAAAACGATGCTGGTTCAAAAGGGGAAGAATTCTACAAGATAGCAGAAAGTTTAGGTTCCAAGGAGAATAAGGAGTTTTCACTGGAGGACTCATGTGAAAGGTTCCTTTGAGAAAGGCCTTGGACAACTTGTGGAACATTATGTTTAGCCCGTCCACTCAGAGATGAAAGTTAGATATAGCAGCCAACTGGACCCGAACTATAGCAGCTGCAGCTCCTTTATTAAAGATCATAGTCAAGAATTCTAAAATGGACGTCAAAAGGGCTTGATAAGGATCAATGTTCTGCTTAGAGGCTCATATGGAAAATCTCTTCCACTTACTAAGATATAATCTTCTGGTGGACGGCTTATGGGAAGACAACAGGATCTGCCTTGTCTCATTAGAAAGGTCATGAAGCCTGGCTATGAGGGGAACTGGAGCAGCCAAGCTGTTAGCGTCAGTGACTGCAATGAAGGATGGAGTTCCCCTGACGGATGTGTCCGAAGGTCCGGAACTGGGTCCAGAATCCATGGATCATCCAATAGATGATGATGAAGAAATGCAAACTAAATCTGCCGAGGCCAATGAGGAGCTATAAGAATGACGGTCCTTCCCAGCGGCATTGCTTTCTGTAGAAGTCTGGGTATTAGAGGGAATGGAGGGAATGCACAGAAGAGACCCGGGGACCAATCATGTATGAGTGTGTCTCACGGGGTTTCTCCTAGAGCGGGAAATCAGGGCAAGGTAGCTTCTGCATTTCATGTTGATGTGACTGGCAAAAAGATTGCAGCAAGGCTGGCCCCATTTGCAAAACAATCCTGTCTGCAATCTCTTGTTTGAGGGACCACTCATGTGGCAACAAAATTGCCCTGCTCAGTTTGTCTGCTATCACGTTGGATCTCCCCAGGATGTGCATTGCCAACAGAAAGTGCTGGGAGGAGGCAGCCCACTACCAAACTCTGAGGGCTTCAAGGCAAAGGGGGTAAGACGTGGTCCTGCCTTGCTTGTTCAAGTACCAGACTACTGACATATTGTCTGTCTGAATTGCAATTGTCCCTAGAGGAAGAGAGTCTTGAAAGTACTGCAACGCTAGAAGTACTGCTCTCATCTCCAGAACACTGATATGCAGATGTGACTCCTGATGCGTCCATATGCCTTGGGCAGTCTTTCCCTGAAAATGCCCCCCCACTCCACCCTATCAGGGAAGCGTTTGTGGTCACAGTGGCTACTGGAGGGGGTAATATGACTCATTGGAAGTTCCTGATAGCACCACTGAGTGAACAGCAGCCATTGAAGAATCTGCATATGCATCCTTGCTAATGATATGGCCAAGATCGCTGCAGCCATCAAACCTAATACTTTTAAGACTTCTGCGGCTGGTGCTCTGTCCTTTGACACTAATGAACTGCCATGCTGGCGAAGAAGACCCTCTCGATTGGCAGTCGTACAGTGAAGTGTCTAACTCTGCCCCTATAAGAACGATATGCTGCGATGGTGACAAGGCAGATTTTTCCGAGTTAACTGTAATGTCTAAGTGATGGCAGTGTGTCAAGAGTGAATTCCCTTGCCTGAATCAGTTGATGCCTGGTGGTGGAGGTGAGGAGCCAATCGTCTAGGTAGGGAAACACCTGGAATCCTGAAAGTCTCAGATAAGCCGTGACCACTGCCATGCATTTGGTGAACACTCTGGGGGCTGTAGTGAGACCAAAGGGGAGGGCTCGAAATTGATGATGACTGGCTCCCAGCTGGAAACGCAGATGATCTCTGGATGGCTTGGACATTTTTAAGTGGTAGTATGCATCCTTGAGATCTATCGAGCACATCCAATTGGCTCTCCCTAAAAAGGGAAGTACAGACTGTAGCGTGACCATCCGGAACTTCTCTTTCTTCACAAACTGGCTGAGTCTGCTGAGGTCCAAAACAGATCTCCAGTCCCATTTTCTTTGAAACCAAAAAGAATCTTGAGTAAGTTCCGGATCCTATTTGGTCTGCTGGGACTGTCTGGATGACTCTTTCTAGCAACTTGTGGACCTCTATAGTTGCTTGTTCCCTGTAACTGGGTGGAACATCCGGGATTCTCCTTGGGGGTGTGGGTGGAGTAGCGAATGGTATGAAATACCCTCTGGAAATAATACTTTGCACCCAGCTGTTGTTTGTTAGATCTTGCCAGGTGTCTGGGTACAAAGATAAGCGACCCCCAATTGCCTCCAGAGCAGGACAGTCGGGTCTCCTTTCAGGAGCGCTGATAGGGTTGACCAGAGAAGTGATCTCTGTCACCCTGGTGTTGCGGACTCCCTCTGCCACTAGGGTGGCGTCTTCTATTGTTACCCCCTCCTCTGCCCCTAGAGGGGGGGGGTTCACTACACGTGTCCTGAAAGGCTCCTTGGGCTTTTCGGAACCACATTTTCCCTCCCTGTTGGCCTTTGGTGTAAGGCCGAGTATGGGTGGAAGAACGGACTCCGACGGCAGACAGAGTCTTTCCCTCCTGCTCACACCTGGTGAGAGTTTCCTTCACTTTGGGCCCAAAGAGAGATGAGCCATCAAAAGGGGCGTTGACAAATGAAGACTTAAAGGGCTCCAAGAAGGAACAGAAGCGCATCCAGGAATGTCTTCTTAGAGCTATTCCTGTGTCCGCTGCCCTACTCGTCCCATTGGCTGCATATATGAGACGCATGGATGAGTTTGCAATGGAATTTAGAGTAGCAAGCTGGGTGGCAACTTTGTTGAAAGCTGCAGCTACAGTACCCTGAAGAGCATCTCCCAACTCCTTAAGGAGATCTCTTTGCAGTCTGGTGAAATGGGTCAAATAGTTCTCTGATCGGAGTGTAAAAGTTGCTGAACTAAACATGCGTTTCCCATATCGATCCATGACCCTGGACTCTGTTAGGAGGATGGATCGACGAACAAGTCTCAGACATTTCCTTCTTGGTGGCCACCATCATGGCATCAACAGGGACTCCCTTGGACAAAAAGGCTTTATCTACGGGGGCAGAAAGGAACTTATTAGGCCTCCGAGGGACAGGTTCAATGGATTCCGGTGACTCCCACGCCCACCAAGAGACAAGCTGCATGAGCTCATCGATGGGCAGAGGCACCCAAGAGGTGGAAGGTTGAGACCCGAAAGCCTTCAGGAGAACTGACTCATCCTCAGTAGGGCTTTTGGACTGCTAATCACCCCTCTGCCTAAGGATCTCTAGTATCTCCACAAAGGAGATATCCTCAGAGGGGGATCGTGGGGATCCTTCTGACTCATCCAAGTCAGTGTCAGATGTCAAGGACTCCTGCGGGGAGTCTCTCCTTTTACACAATCTCTTCCTGGGGACCTCCTTAGTGGAAGCCTCTGGGGAGGTCACAAAAGAGCAAGGAGTGCCCTGTGGGGCTACTTGAGGCTCAGGGTTTCTACGCTTGGCCTGGACGATGGAGCCAGAAGCGGACACAGATGCTTTGGGGGAAGAAGAGGCCAGACCTGGTGTTGAGGATGTCTTTGGGGACAAGGCTCTCCTCACGGCTTCGAAAGCATCACGACTCCGATGAGGAGGAGTTGATGGACCCGAGGGAACCGCCAGCCCCTCCCACACCAAGGCTGTGGGCTCCGAGCAGAGGTAGGAGCTGAGCTCATCCGAGCCGAGGCCCCGAGAGGAACAGTTGGCACCGACAAGTCGGTGCGACTATCCTCCCCGAACCCAACAGGAGAGTGTCAGCCCCTAGAGTCCCCAGTCAGTGCAGAGGACATCAGGGTACATGGAACCGATGACACCGAAGCAGGTCTTGGCTCCACGATCAACAGGTTGTCCCCCTCTGGCTCCGAAGATCCGGTAAGGTTCGGAGGAGGAGCAGTCAAATCCGGGGTGGTGGTCTTCGGTTCAGACGCTCGGGTCGGAGCTGACAACAATTTAGCAAGGCCTAGTGCCCATAAGAGCTTCTGCATCAACTGATCCACATCCAAATCAGAGAGGCTGACAGAAGACCTAGAGGAGTGCACCGACGGTGCAGATTGAAGGAGTGGAGATACAGGTCTCTCAGAGACTGGCTCCAGAACTGTAGGCCGGCTCCAAAATGAAGAGACACTCTGCTCCGAGAGCTGTGGAGCCGAAGTCCCGGAATCCTCCACTTTCTTTGACTTTTTCGAGTCTTTAGATGCCTTGGAGTCTGCTGAGGATTTAGAAGATTTAGAAGACTTGCTGACCCCATCTTGGTCAGTCAAAGCTTCAGCAAACCTCGATCCACAAGCTTCCTTTTCCTCTCTAAAAGAACCCTTGAAGAAAAGGGATGGCAAATACTGCAGGACTCCTGAAAATACACCGTACCTAAACTATAAACACACTGAACATGCCCATCAGTAAGAGACATCTTTTGCCCACAATCTGAACATTTCTTGAATCCAGACTTTGGTGTTTGTCTTTTTCCTCAGACATAACAAGAAAAACTTTAGGCTTAACTCATTACACAAGCCTAAATGCAACCTAAAAGTTATATCACACCTACACTTAGGCTCAAGTTAACACACCTAAAATATAAAACACACTCTAAACAATGGCCCAGAGAAAAAAGGGGGCCAACACTATGTAAATACATATAACTACACACTAACTATTAATGCAATAACTATAATAGAAAAACACACACACTAAGTAACTTGGCCCAACACGAGGCCACAACTATACTAAATAGTAAAGGCACCAAGGGAAATAAGTCTAATAGAAAAAAACTACAGGAGCTATTATAAGACTAATCTAAGAATTAGAAAAAGTTATGGAATAACTAGCGAAAAGCAATTTTTTGATCAAAAAAGGCCCAAGCGAACTGGAACCACTGAGATCCGCGCCGCGGCAAACTAGATCTGAGGTAATTCCAGCAGTGTGTCATGGGATAAGGGGCTTATAATCTCAAGCTACTTGTAAACCTTGAGTTTGCAAACGCCGTGTTGGAGCCGATGGATTGTCTCCGAACCCATCAGTGAAGAAAGACTGGCGAGATTGAACAACTTCACATTTAATTTTTTTCACTTTCACTAGTCTCAAATAAAGCTGTGTTACCTTTACTAGCACTACCTGCCTGATTATACCACTGCCTCAAAACTGTCCAGACTTTGGGGTTTGATTTAAATGTATACCAACTATATGTGGGCAATTGAAAAAAATTCCTTTTTTGTCTTGCCACTGAGGCGGAGTCTGCAGTAAAGAAGACTGTGAATAAATATTAGCAGGAAAAATAGCTGCCATTTTCTGCTGAACCCTGTCCAATGTCAATTGATGTATTTTGTACCCCTTGCACATCTTGTAGGGCTTTCTCTAATTGTCTTGTCAGATTAACCTCTGTAGTTTGGGCCCTTAGTAAATGTTGTTGGGATCTATCCGATTGTTGTTTTAAACCATACATTTCATTCTGTAAAGTTTGAATGTTTCTGTCTCTAGATGGCATTATTATTCATACTACTGTCCCTAGGCAAATTATGAAAAGCTGTGAAAACCTTTTTTAAAAGGTTAATAGTACACTTTACTATGTCATAATTTTGTGCCTGTGCATTTGCAAGATTTGTTAAAGATTTTCATGCAGTCTATTCCATTATTTACAATAACTGTCATACATTTGTACTGTACGAGATTTAGGTAAAGCTTTAAGACATTAAAGAAAATCTGCAACAGTTTGCATTATATCTGACAAAGGCATGACTGCAGAAGGTACATTTAACTGTTGTGCATGTGAAGAACTAAACGCTAGAATCAGATTTTTTGTCAGACTAGGATACATCTTATTGTATGGCTTACATACTAGACCCTTGTGACAAGACAGACAATTTTGGAAATTTACTTTCACATAAAAAACAGTCTTTTGGAACTGATGTACATTTTGTCATGTATGGATCATAGACATTTATCCATTTACAAACACAACTTTTATCTGATTTTTGAACATTAAAAATTCCAGATGTACATTTCATGTCTGACAGGGAAAATTCAAACCATGCCTGTAAACAAGATCAGAGTTTGTCCAGTGTAGCATGTAAATTTACATCTACAGTATGTGGGCATTGTAAAGTCAAGACTCTACTGGCATCCATGCTATAACTGAAGAATTTACCGTACTTTGCGTAGATGACAAACGGGAGATCAGGCTGAAGTCACTTCGAAGACACAGTGTCCTTCAACAGAAGAATTGATGGTGGAATGTAGTTGGACAGCTGCAACGGCATACTCAGGTACCACCTTGGAGAAGCACTGGAAACTGCTGACCTGTGGAATTCACTTAGAAAGTATAGCACCAAATGAAGAGTAACTGCTGGTAACGGATATAAAAGGTCACACTAAAGCTGCTGTGCCACTGTTAAATTATTGTAAAACGTCAGAATTAACCAGACTCACAACGTACTGCTGTTTTCTGTTACAGTTTAATACATCCAAGCAGTAACACTGTCTAAGACTATTTCAATTCTATTATAACATAACTAGAATACAGTATTTGCTTCTCATTAACTGTGTTGTCTCTATGATCAATGCACACTCGATCAAGATGTCTCTCCAGAAGAGTAATCAATGTCCAGTTTATATATTCATTGCACAGCAGCAGATATTTCCTAGTGTCCTTGTGGTTTGCATGACTGATTTTTGTCCACATTATCTTTACATCAGTTGAAGTGTCTATTTTATTTCTTTTATTTTTTGCATCTGAAAGCTCACAGAAAGACTTATTTCTTTCTGTACAACTTCCTTCTTTGTATGTTCCAAATTATTAACAGGATGCCATTTACCGTTGTGTCTAGCCCACAAACATATTTACAGTTAAGCTATCTAAGCATGTTTCATCAGAAATTATTTTAGCAGATGTCTGACACACAGCTGTTTACTTCAGCACATTATTTTATTCTTAGCTCTACAGTTCAAGCTTTTCATGCTTGCTTTTCTTACACTTCTGCTTTTTAGAAAGACATTTATTTCAAACCTTGTATCAAGTAAACCCTTGCTTTACAAGTCAAAACGTATTAATAAAAAGCATACTTTCCTTTTTGCATTGCAGCATACATTTAATTGCTTTGGGGATAAATATTTTACTTTATATAATGTCTATCAAAGATGACTTATGTTGGGGTGTTACTGAACAGCTGTGTTCTTGTGCAAGCAGATTCATTTTTTGAGGAATATTATGGCAAATGCCCGTAACCATTTACAAAAGAAGGGAGAATCATGGTTGCCTGGGCCAGAAGGGAGTCACCACGATGATCTTGGGGGAGTCCTTCTGAATCTTTGCATGTACTTGGATATTAGTAAAAAGCATACATGAACACTTCTGTCCAAAGAAAGGAAAAGGCATCAGTCTTCCAGGCCTTCTTACATGAAGTCTTGGAACAGAACTTTGCCAGTTGATTGCTCAGACAGGAGACAAAGAGGTCTACTACAGAATACCCCACAGATGGATCAAATCTTAGATCTCCTGACCGAGTTTCCATTTGTGAGGGTCTGCCCTAGTCCTAACTCAGCTCGTCTGCCACACACAGCTTTTCTCTGACAGAATTTAGGATGCCTGTAGTCTGAAGCTTTTCCCCCTAGCTTGTTAATGCACCACATGACAGTGGTATTTGTTTGTAACCATGTGAAGAGGTTATCAGAGACCAAGGATGTTTCAGAGAGTTGAGTACCATGATAAAGACAAGCATCTCCTTGGTATTTCTGTGCTTGGTTTGGTGCTGTATGTACCACACCCCCTGCACTTTTATCCCTCCTGAAACTTAAGTCTGAAGCCTCTGCTATGACTGACTGTTTTCCAGCAGGGTGGGAGAAGCTGAGACCTGAATTTAAGGATATCTGTTGTCTCCACAAAAAAAATTATCTCCTGACAAATCACAGTAATGAGATCTGAAGATATGAAAGGTGCTGATGCTAGGACCACAGAGATTTTAAATACTGCTGTATCTTTCTCATGTGGAGTCTTGTCAGGAGACCCACAATGATAAGGTATTCCCTCACAGTGACAGAAGTCTGAATGCAAAACTTTAGAAATAGATGTAAATAATTATTTTTTTCCTGTGGAAGAAAAACTCTTTGAACTGAGGTGTCTAGTTGACATCCGAGGAACACAATCTTGTGTGGGGGAGTCAAGAAAGACTTTTGAAGGTTCCCTTGGAAGGCCAGCTTGTGTAAGAGCTCTGTCACCCAAAAAAGAAATTCTGGAAATTTTTAAAGACTTTGCGAAGATAAGCATGTTGTCTAGATATGGAAATGTGGCTACCCTGTAGCCTGCAATGAGCTATAACTGGAGCTAAAAACTTCGGGAACACCTGGTGTAGAGAATAGACCAAAGAGTAAAGCACAGAACTGATAATGCAATCCAGACTCACAAAACCTTAACACCTCAAGTCTGGATGAATACAGAAGTGATAAACATCTTTTAAGTCTAGTGTTAACTAGAAACTTGAAAGAGGTAACCAATTGTCAAGTGATATCATTTTGAATTTGGGCATGGTCACAAACAGGTTTAAGAAAGAAAGATCCAGAACTGGCGTCCAACATTCTTTCTTTGGGACAAGGAACATCCTTGAATAAAACTCCTCCTCACCAGGTAGAGAGGAACCAGTTCCATCACTTCTTGGGACAGCTTATGATAAAGGACAGGTGGAAACACCCCCTGGAAAGGAAGAATTTCCTCCCACTGCCATTAGTAACAGTGACAAATGATTTTCAGAACCCATCTGTCTGAAGCAATCTGTTGGCAGTGAAAAACATGGAGATTCTAACTTTCTGGAAAAGAAAAGGGGCCAGGACTGGAGAGGATCACAGGGTCTCGTGAATAGTCATTCAGACTTGTTGGACTGTTCTTGGTTTTGGGAACTTGAAACCTTTTTCAAACCCCCTTGCCACTTCTTAAACACATGTTTACCTGAACTCAGTTGACACTGTTTATTCTGTTTTCTGGCAAAACTGTACAAGACAAAAAAAATCCCTTGGACAATTTGTAAAAGGAAGGCTGAAAAATCTTGAGAGATTCTCCTGGATCAGCTTGTCCCTTTCTTCACACTTTTTGATCATCCCTGCAGCAGACATGCCAAACACAATCTCTGTATCCAAGGGAGAATTTAAAATCAAATACTTTACATTGTCTGGAAGCTTCTGAGAATGCAGCTAAGCAAACCTCCTCCCTAAAAGAGTACTAGTGGCCACAAGCCTGGCAGAAGTACCAACAGAGCCATATACACACTGAAAACCATGAGTAGTGACTTGTGCAACAGAAGAAACTAAGCCAGTGATGGTGAACCTATGACACGTCAAAAGTGACACACCACAACATTTTGGGTGACACCAGCATTCAACACCAGAGTTGCCAAAGAAACTTGAATGAACAAAAATACAAGAAATATGTGATACTGCACTTGTCTATTAAAATTCAGCAACAAAGTCGTCATTAATTGATGTTAATCAAATGTAAAGTGTTCCACATTTTTTTCAGTTCAATTCAAAATTACTATTAAAAGTAGGGTAATTTTTTGGTGCACTGTTTTAAGCCCAATTACAGTGCGCATATCGTTTTCTCTGTTGTAAGTCAGTGATTTTTCTCTTACTTTTATAATACATAGCACATGATTGGACTGTATTTTATTTAAATAAATGAATATACAAAGAATTGTTCCTCTTTTGTTTGGGGGGGGGGGGACATGTCAGCACAGTCAAGATAGGCATTTTCTGAATTTTTGACATACCCAGCCCAAAAGGTTCACCATCACTGAATTAAGCTATTTAAAGCAGATTTTTCTTCACAAGAAGAAACTGCAGATAAACATTCCTAATAATCACGATATGTCAGAACAAACTAACATACTAGCCTGACCATTTAAAATTCTGACAATCAAAGTTGCAGAAGTATACACTTCTTTCCATACCTAGCAATATTTTCCCCATCCTTACCAGAAAGAGTAGGACTACAATCAATTAAGTGTTTAGCAGCAGTGAGGTCAACTAATGCCACAGCTGCTGGGTCAGGTTTGGGAATAGTGTATAAAAATTTAAAAGACTGAGGAACTTTATGCATACTATTCATCTTTTTAGGGGCAGCCGGCTGACTATCAGGAAAACTGCAGGCAGTAAGACGCACATCCTCTAAAGCAGATGGAACAGGAGGAATATGTGTAGGTTCTGGAAAGCCTTATCTAACAACTAGCAGTATTTTCTGAGAGACTGAGAAACCTCAGTGTTCTTCCACAAAAACAATGGGATATTCTGGGGATATTCTGGCAAAAGTCTTGGAGAAAGAAACCCCCGGAGTGAGAAAAAGAAACTGAGCTCTCCCCCAAAGTCTGAATCAGAAATCTGAGGATAAAACTCTGAAGTTGTCCCTGCATCTTCCTGTTCAGATTCAGAATCTTGAATCTCTTCAGGAAAAGAGGCAACCCCCTCTCTTTCTTTTAATAGAAACCATTCTAAAGGATCAAGAGCCTGAATTAAACACTGAGCCAGTCCCTGTAAACTACTACTATCAAAAGAAATTTGAGGAGTAAATGCATGGTTTTCTGTTTCATTTTGACAGGACAAATGGAGCCAACTGTATTACTTATGGCAACCACTGCTTCCCTGGGTATGAGCACAGCAGAGAAACCTTCCCAATTCCCTCTCCTAGGACCAGCAAGACTAGAACTTCCTTGCCCACTTAGGGGACTCCACCAACTGCAAATGACATGGCTAACCTCAGTCCAAAGCGGCTGCAGGTGCTACACAAGAGTGATCCGGGGGGTAAAAGATGAGTTGTCTGAGGTACAACAAATGGCCAAAAGAGTCATCCATCGGCAAATTGCTAGTTTGCTGTGGTGGCAAAGGCTGTCTGCTTACCTTTTTCTTTTTGGGGCTAGAAGGAGGACTGACCGTGGAACTAAGAATCTGTTCCAAAAATCAAGCTAAAAAAATGGTGCATTTTCCAGGGAAGAAAAACAGCACATTCCAGTAAAGCTACCAGTCCACAAAAGTTATTTTTTTGACAGAAAAAAGCACATTAAAAAACACTTTCAAATACTATGGCAGCCTCAGAACAGTAAAACAAATTTTCCTCATCAAATAGCATATCAGTTTATACTACTTTTAAACTGAAAGAAAAAAAAAAGTGTTTTTTTTTTAAATGCATTACAGTCTTGATAGAGTCCATTAAAACAACACTCCTAGCTTTGAAATAGCTTTCCTGAAGAGGAAAATAATAGATCAGTAAATACAAGAAAAGGGCAGTTTTCCCCCCAAAGGGAACCATCTGCCCAGCAAAGAAAGGAAAGCACAAGTTGACCATCATTCCTTGGAAGTCTCAGAAGAGTATACTCTTAGGTGGCAGGAAAGCTCTTAAGGGATTTAAGTCCAAACTCGTCTTTTAGTTTGCTCAGCTTGACAATTTGTGCTTGTGGAAGTTGCCCTAAAGCTTTGGAAATTGGCCAGTTGTTATATTTGTGGCAGGATATAAACCATATAGCCAATGAACATTGTAAATAACCTTACAAGTACAGACAGAAAGCAGAGAGTATAGAATTGTATTTAAAAAAATGAGGGTACAAGCAGCAATGTTGCAAGAGATATTTCACTAGAAAAGAGCTTGTGAATTTTAACAAAAGGCTTCAAGATGAGCATTCTGCAGAATGTCAAGTAAAAGGGAAAATGGGAGTAATAACAGTGATTGCTAGACAGGTTCCAATAGTGACAGAAGACAGGAAAAAGACAATGATTGTAGACATATGGTAGTAAGTGGCTATTTGGTAAGGAAGGAGGATTATGCTGGCACATGTATTTATATTCCACCAAAAATTGCTGACATCGAGTTTAAAAAATTTCAGAAAAATAATCACCTTTCAGGAGGATTATTACTTACGGATGTGACAGGGACTGAAACTTGACTTGCAATAATGATGTATCTGGGGGACTTAGAAAATATAACAAAAGAGGTTAGATTTCTGAAGTCTTATTTGATAAAGTTTGGTATGGAACATGTGAATTCACTAGTAGGAAATTAGACTGAATTTTTATATTATTCAGCAAAGTAAAATAACAGGGCTAGACTGAATAAAAATGTATATTTCACTTGAGCAAATGTACTTAATTCAATGCTCTGAAAAGCATCCAATAACTATTTCAGATCATGCACTAATAAAATCCAAGATAAAGATACAAACAAGACACTGGTGATTTCCTACTTACCTGTTACAGAGTGTGGAATTTAAGGAACGGGTAGAAGAAATAATTCAAGAGTTATTAGGGAAGATAAAAATGTCTTCTAAAGGGAGAGCTAATGAGTGGATAAAGCAAAATTAGTTTAAATATAAGGTGGAAATAAAAGAGAAATGGGAAAGTAATATGAATTATTTGAAGGGGTGACAAAGGTTAAAGTACTGCAAAATCAGGGAATCTGGCAGAACAAGAGAAGCAACTGCAGTGTGCTAAAGGGAAAATAATGGAGTATTTGGATAAAATGCATGAGTTTAGAAATATGGCTGTTAAGCAACTATTTTTGTATAACAAATCCAGAGCACAAGAAACTTTTAGCACAATGACTTAGGCAACAGAAAGAAAGGGTCGTCTCCAAACTCAGCAAGTCTATGACAAGAAAACCAATCAAGTGATCCTATACAGTATTAGAAATACTTCATAAAGTGAAAAATGTATAATCAAGAAAAGGCACAAATAGAAATATTTATGGAAAGTTAATTATGCCAAGGTCAGAGGAAGATGTAACTAGCTAAAATAGCAAGAGGCGAGAAAAAAATGGTAATGCATAGTCAATCAGCCGACAAGGAAGCCTTCAAAGAACAGACAGAACAGAGAATGTACTACTTCCCTTTTCTAAAGATCTGTCTTCCACCTCTGGAAGCAGACTCCAGAGAATTTTTCTTCATGTGGATATCAAATGCTGGAGGTGTAATGGAATAGAGACAGTAAACTAGGAACATGTTTTGGGGAGTTTAACAAGTCGGCAGGTTTTAAAAATTTCCTACAGAGCACTATCAGAAATGTTGGGGAAGCAAATTGATGTAACTAAGGAAATTATTCTATCGGGCTGGGATAAAGTATCTGAACTGCCTATACACAAGCAAGGCAGTCCTAGGTTTAATGCTATTGGCTGTCAAAAAAGCAATTATTACAAAATGATAATCAAAATCTAAAACTGTAATTGAAGTTTTGTATATTGTACAAGAGATAAATGAACTAGACGTGGATGCTTAAGAAAAGGGAAGGAGCAAATTACACATAAATTAATGGAATGTGTGGGAACAATACATGCATAATATGTTCAAGAGGAGGAGTGAGGTTTACAGGAAGGGAGGACCTGAGCAATTTATTTAATGTTGGAGTGAACAATTGTTAAAAAGGGAAAACATACATGCAATGCACAATGCATAAATATGACAAATGTTAATATGGTTTGTTTTCTTTTCCATTAATGTATGTGTGCCTGTTTTACGTAATAATTTAATAAAGGTGTTTAAAAAAAATAGTAGGCCAGATTCATGAACATCTACACCAAGTGCACACGATCTGCATTCAAGAACATCCCCATCACATTTTTTGTGTTGTCTGTTCACTCAACGATTACACTAAGTGTAGACAAAGTCTACACATTGTGTTAACATTTCTGAATCCCCCTCGACATTTAAGACTGCAAGAAAATCAGTAGGAAAACTATAATTAGGAAGAAAAAGGAAGGAGTTATGCTTGTGTTCTTATTCACTCAGAATGGTGTACACAGTGTAGGTGTTAATGAATCTGGCCCAGTATCTGTGTTGCCTGCAGACATCTAGAATGTGAAAGAATGAAAGTTATATAGTTATCATAATGACAAACCTGTGCTGCCTTCTTCAGTCTATCTCAAGCTGTAGGTATATCAGAGCCAAAGCTGGTACTTTCAGAATCTTCAGCCTTGGAGCTTCACCCTCTCTGCAAATAATGTACAGCAATCTTTTCAGATCACTCATAAAATCCTCCAAAGCTAGTTATGAAAATAAAATCACCACTGACTCCAAAGACAACCACAAAGCATTCTACAGCTATGTCAAGAATTTCAATGGCAACACTCAGATCTGCTCTGAGCTACAGCACAATGGCACTAAATATACAGAACCAACCAATATTGCCAACAACCTGGCAGATAGGTTCAGTGCTAACTTTACCACCCCCCCCCCACCCTCCAAAGGGCGTATCTCAATACCGGAAGAATGCAAACCCCTGTAATCACGGATGAACAAGTAAAGACCGCACTCTCCAAAGCCAAGAACACAGCATCCATGGGACCAGACAACATCCCAAGCTGTGTACTGCATGAACTACAGAACAAACTGGCACTCCACCTAAGTACCACGTTCAATCATAGCCTCACCTCACGCTATGTGCCTACTGAATGGTGCACAGCGACGGTTATCCCACCCCACAAAGGGGGTGCCACCACGGACCCCAGAAACTACATCCCCATTAGCCTGACGAGCCTGGTCTACAAAGCCATGGAACATATCATCTTGGAGCTTATAAAGAAAGACATAGGTAACCTCCAAACCCTGGACCTCACTCAGTTTGGGTTTATAAAAGGCAGATCATGTCTACTAAACCTGACTTCTTTGAAGCGGTCACTAGAGCCGTAGATGAGGGCAAGGTAGTGCACACAGCCTATATCTTGACCTCACCAAGGCTTTCGATACCATCCCCCACTCTAGATAAACTTACTAAACTGATCATAAATCCCTATGTCACAAGATGGGTGGCCAACTGGCTCACTGACAGAACCCACACAGTAAAAGTAGCCGACTCCAAGTCCGACATCAGATCAGTGATGAGTGTTGTACCACAGGGTTCGGTCCTGGGTCCTCTCCTGTTCGGCATCTACTTCTCTGAAGTGCAGGCCAACATAGAAGGTCTTTGGCTAACAAAGTTCGCATGAGACTGCAAACTGGGAGCCATAATAGAATCACCTAATGATGTAGACATGCTACAAAAGGGCCTCACAGAGACAGATGCTTGGTGTCAAAGTCATGGCCTCAAGTTCAATGCCAAGAAGTGAACTGTCATCCCCTTTGGGAAAAACTCAGTACCCATGAACTACCACATAGGTGGTAGCTCACTAAACACAGAAAGTGTGATAAGGACCTTGGGACACAGGTGGACAGTAGTCTCTCCTTTGATAACCACATCGCCACAGTAGTCACGAAATCTTTCTACGCAGCAACCTCATAAAAAAAGGGTTCTCCTCTAGAGAAAAGGAAGTCATTGTTCCTCTCTACTCATCTCTCATTAGACCCATTATAGAGTACAATGCCCCATTTGGCATGCATCTCACAAGACACCTACAACAATTGGAAAGGCCACAGAAATACCTCACTAAAGAGGATTACCGGTCTCAAACAGATGCCATACACAGACCGTCTCAAAAAACTCCAGCTCTACTCCATTGCATATCGCATACTCAGAGGTGATCTTTGCCTAATATACAAAGATATGTCAAACCCACAGCTGTTTGACATGCTATGCTTAAAGAAATCCCAATCTCTCTGAACTACACGCTCCAGAGACATAAACCTTGTCACCACAATAAAAAGAACATGCTGGAGGGATAGATTCATGTCCCAGAGATTTCCTATACTCTGGAACAAACTACCCATTCATGTCAAGCAAAGCTCCTCATTGGCCCGCTAAGAAAAATCTTGACAACTGGATGGGAAACAGAAAATTCACCCTGGGGATCACTTCTGCGGCACTGCTTGACAGGACCACAGCAAAATAATTTTCTTGGGTGGTGAAACCCAGGGAACCTTTTTGGCTAGGTTTATATAAGCCCCAGGGCTGACAGCCTAGTACCTACCTATTAACCTATGAGTTTGCCTTTCTCCAAACTTACACAAACTTGGAAATTTCTAGACACCACCAAACATAAGAAAAATCAAGGAAAAGGTCAGGGCATTTTATGGGTCTCCCAAAGGAATGTTGTAATGTTGGTTTGCCTAGCCAGTTAAAAGACTTAACATGTGACAATTTGGAAGGGGGGGTAGAGCTGGTTGAGATCAACAGAACAAGACAACCTGGATCTATCATTATGGTAAGTGCATAACTTTCATATCCAGTGTTCATTTCTGTCCATCTCAACCTGAGGAGCAAAGTCCCCAGCCTTTAACAACCCCAGGTGATTTAGGAGAGAACATTCTACAGAATGGTGGAGATAAAAGAGGATCTACACCTGGACTGTATATCTAGCTTGTAATGGCTCACAAACATGGGAGTGCTAGCCCATGTAGAGGCTGCACAAATGTCATCTACACAGGCCAAAGCTAAAAAAAAAGGAAAAATAGCAACTGACCTAGCAGAGTGAGCATTATGTTTGCTAGGTAAGAAAACTCTCTTTTGAAAACTGGCAAAGGAAACACAGTCATACAGCCATCCGGATAGGGTCATTTTTGATACAGGTTTACCCAAGTCAAGATTTGGAAAAGGATACTAGGAGTTGGTCAGACATCCTGAAGTTCTTAGTTCTATCCAAATAAAATCTCAACTGCAGATGAACATCTAGGCAATGAAGTAAATACTCTTTCTTGTTACTGAAGTTGAAAAAGAAAACTGGTAAATGTAGAGACTGGTTCTGATTAGATTCTAAAGTCACTTTGGGCAGAAATGAAGGACTGGTCCTAAGGGTAACTATGTCCTTATGAAAGACTAGGTAATGGGGAAATGGAAGATAAGGCTTGAAATTTTGAACCCCTTTCTGAAGTAATGGCCACCAAGAATAGTGTTTTCCATGACAATATTTTCAGAGAAGCAGATTCAAAGGTAGCATGGTCAGAACCTGCAACAGAAAACTGAGATACCAGGGAGGGACTGGTTCCTATACTAAAGGTCTGAGAAGAAAGGTAGCCTCCAGGATAGTTTCAAAGATGAAACTGGTTTTGCTGTCTATTTCAATGTGAAATTTAGAAACTAGATAAAACTGAACTTTAACAGTTGAATAACATGCTAGAGCAAAAAAGATCCACCAGAACATACAGAATCTCATACAAGAGTGCAGAAAAGGGGTCTAGGCCTATGTGGAAGGCCCAATTTTTTCCCCACTTACTCACATACACCTTCCTAGTGGAAAGCTTTTAGGAAGAGGATGGTACATGAATAACTCTTTCTGAAAGCTTGGGATCTGTGTTCATAATCAAAATTACATGAACTAAGCTGTCAATTTGAGGGACTGAAGATTCGGGTGAAGTTGGCCCAATGGGCGCAAAATCAACCTCAGGATGGGGTCTAGAACCCTGGGTGGATACAAGAGATGAGGCTACAGAAGGGGGGAATCAAACTCATCTTGGCCAGAAAGGAGCTACGAGGATCAGTGTCAATCTGCAGTGGACTGCCTTTTGGAGAAGCATTATTCTTAATGTAGTTGGCATATAGGCATATAATACAACATCCTACAATGACTGCCCCTCTGGAAGGATCAGGGCAAAAAAAATCTGCTGCATCTGGTGATAGACAGGGATACCAAAAGTTAACGGCTTGGGAAGCCCCAGCTGCTGAAATTATATGCAAATATCTTCACATTTAGGGATCACTCATAAGGAAGAAGAATGTTTCTGCTCAAGCTAGAAGGTTTATCTTCCTGGAAGAAACCAGTGAAAACACTTTATCCACTGCCAAACAGTCATGGCCTATTGAAACATTAAGTAGGAGTGGGTTCCTCCTTGTTTATGCACCGCAGCACTAACATATCAGACAGAATGGCAATCACACCCATCAGGAGAAAGTCTAACAGGCCTGCAACACTAGAAGAACCGCCTTTATATCCAAGACAATGATGTGAAGATTGGCTTCTGACTGAGACCAGGTGCCTTGGACAGTCTTCCTCTCAAACTGCCAATGCCACAACTCTTCAATGTCCCAACCCCAGGAGGGAAGCATCCATGTAACTGTGGCTTGAGAATGAGGAAGAATAAACAGTCAAACCTGATGAAACTTGATAAGACTTCAGCCACCATATAATGAGTTGAAAAATGTTGGTTAAGCTTATTAGTTATATCCATGGGATGAGAGACAGCTAAACACTGAATGAACAGGGTCCAAGGAAGAACATGCACAGACCAAGAAGTCAAAGTATTTGGAGAGCACAAGGAATTTTGATACCTTAGGACCAATGAAACCTGAAGCTAAAAAGACGTTAACCTGGAGGGAGGGAGTTTGGCTATTTGGTTAACCATATTCAGATTGCAACCTATGAACTTCATTTACCTGAACTGGATCTAAACTGAACCAGGAGGGGACAGTGAAGAAACAGGGGGGGCACCATAACTAGAGGAGTCCAATGTCTTAATATGCACACTGTTCCTGAACAAGCTGACAAGAATCAGAGGAAACAGATGGAAAAAAGACAGGGGTAGATCTGACCCAGTTATTGTGCACCTGGCTCAGAGAGGCAGGATCCTCTCCACAGTGTCAAAAGCCAATAATGAGGCCAGACAGCTTGATCTGGTTCCCTTCAGATGTAAGGACCAGCGAGAGAGAGAGAAAGAGGAGTACCTTGAGACAGCCCAGTTTGATCCAATGTTAAGATCAGAGCAGAGTAGCCTATGGCTGAAGCCTCCAAAGGAAGGGATGACTCTGAACACCTGACAGTAGAGCCAGATCCATGGGACACTGATCCCAACACTTCAGCCCGAGATGCATTTAGCTCCAACAAAGCCAGAGTCAAAAACATCAAGGATGGTAATGGTATCTGATGCATCCAAGTAGTCGGTGCCAGCAAAGGGGAAGGAAGCTGGAAAGTTGGATTCATGGCCACCAGCACCAAAGGATGATCTGTGGGAAGAAGAAAAAAGGATGAAGCCGAAGGCACCACCACATCAAGTCAAGGATCTGAGCTGGAGCAAAGGATTTCAAAGTCCATCTGTGCCAGAAGGAATTCATCAGCTGCTCTAAATTGGAAACCTTAAGACTCCAGACTGCTGACCTGGACAAAGCCATACATGCCGGCTTTGACTATTTCATAACTGGGGGATCCAAATCTCAGACATGAAAAGAAGACATACTGATATGGGTAGGGGATGGTTCTGGCAAGAACTCAGATGGTGTAAAAGGGAGAAAGGGAGCGTGAAGCTTGGTTGAGGATTGATGAGCCAAAGGGGTTAGAGATAAGGGCAGGGGAGCCTGATGACTCCAGATCAGAAATGAAACCTCCAATGACTGCTGATGATGTGGCACTGAAGGCACTGGTTTGCTCTGAGCCAGGGGAATCAAAGACCAATGGACCTTCAAATGTGGCTGATCATCCGCAGAGTAAGAGACATTTGTGTTCATCCTTCTCTGATCTTTCAAACTTTGCTTAGCTTATTTACCCTTATTCTTGTCCTTCTCATCTGTCTTCTTTTGCTTTCTATCTTTCTTGCATAAGGGGAAGCAGACACTGGAGGAGCAGAAGATGGCAGGAGCATACCATTCAAAACAAATTTAGACTGTCATGCAGGACTCTGGCACCATAAGCACCAAAGGGCCTGAAACTCCTCATCAAGGTGCACAGCACTCAGGTAGTAGACACATCTGTCACGACAGTCTTGTGAGGGCAATTTGTCCCACACTCAACCAACTTTTTAAACCCCACAGCAGGAGTTTGTTGATTGATGACCACAAAATATGTTTGTACTTGAGTCACTGGTTCCTTGTACATAGCCTGCTCTAATTCTACCAATGTTTTGGGACTTCAAACCACTGCAGTACTGCCCAGATCAGCTTTCTTGGAACCTTGTCAGAGTGTTTCCATCTCAAACTCACCAATGAATGGAGCTGTGGGCAGCAGCACAGACTCTACATGGTGCCCTATAAGGGGAAGAGTTGTACAGATCGACCCGCTTTGGGAATCTACTGTGGTGCACAATATCCTTAAGACAGGAGAACATGGATCAGAGACTGCATTCCATGGCAGGGCTCACCACTCGACAGTGTAAAAATATGGCTCTAAGTGATCTGGTCATATTGACATATATAACCCTTTTCAAAATTGTTTGATTTGTGTCTGAGTAGAAAGGATGGATCTGTGAGTAAAGAAACGTTGGCCAAAAGATGAAAGAGTAAGAAAGGCCAGGGGACAGGCGATAGTAACTCACACAAATGTTGAAGAACCACTGACACTCAGGCCATAAAAGAGACCTGGATTTTACTCTGTCACCAACTAGGACATTTCTCTTCAATTACCTATATATGACTTTCAAGTAGCAGATTTCTTAGCCTCCTTTAATAGCAACTACTCATTCTCAGAAAATGGGTGCCTAAAAGGCATTAAAACTCTATGATTCAGGCAGTCAGCTGACTAATTTTTAGACTGAGGTGTATCAAACAACCCTTGTCTTCTGATAGTAAATCTATCCCATGAGGAAGCTTGTAGTAACGGCTCTTGGCCAATTTGAGAAGGAGGGAGAACAACTGCTGCCTAGGTTAAAAGGGAGTTACCACAACTACTTTTGCAGAGTCCTCCTGAATCTTCAGATTGACCCCGATTATCAGTGGAAAGGCATACAGAAACATTCCTGTCCATGGGAATGGAATAGCATCAGTCTTCCATACCTAATTGCAAAGAATCCTGAAGCAGAATTTAACTGTTGGTTGTGAGTGGAGGCAAACAAATCTATTTGAAGTGTTCCCCACAGCTGGATCAGTTCCTGGACATACCCTCCCCCCCACCAGAGTTTAAATGCCATTCGTAAGGGTCTGTCCATCTTGCTCAGCTTGCCTGCAACAATATTTTCCTCTGAGGGAATACAGGAAGCCTGAAGGTTCATGGGTGTATACTTGGCTAACGAGTACTAGAGCCTTTAAAAAGCCGAGCCATGTAACCAAAATGTGACCCATAAATTTGATTTATACGGAGTGATTTACTGACTGCCTCTGCCCATCAAAAGGGAAAGGAGGAGCAGAGTTGCTAGATCTCTGGCTATTTTAGCTAGTCTGCAAATGGGGATATGATCTAGTGCCTCCCTGTTTATCTACCACATCTCTGTGGTGTTCTCTGTGATTACTGGAAGAGGATCTGGAGTCAAAAGGCAGTGTAGGGGGGTTTGAAAGCCTGCATAACTGTCATCATTCCTTTCATATTTGTATGTTTTAGTTTGTCCTGCTTGCTTGGCAGACCCTGAACCTTCAGACTCCTGGAAGCAATCCCCAACCAAAGTCTGAAGCATCTGTGGTTACAGACTGAATAAGAGATGGAAGGGAGAAGGGGAAGACCTGAATTGAATGATAACTGGTTCATCGAGCACAGTAACTCCCTTTAGGTAAACCTAAACACTGGGATCTGAAAATTTAAATGGAGCTGGTCTTGGCTCCACACACATCTGAGAAACTACTGATTTTTTTCTCAAGTGAAGGCTTACAAGAGGAATCAAGAAAGCTATGAACCCTAGATAGTCTCTGGCTGAAGTCAAATTGGTTGGAGAATGTGATAAACTGTCCCTTGAATACATCAATTTTGTCTAGCTGAATAATGGATGTAGCTAAGAGGCATCCCACATGCACTTTCCTGTAAGACGAAATGACAAGAGGATTTCAGCAAATTCAATTGGAATCCTAGACCTAGGAGGAGGTAATTTACTCAGGCAAGAGACTCCTGACATTTTGAAAAAGTCTGCGAAAATAAGATGGTCATCTAAATATGTAACAAAAAGTGAACACCTTGCAACCTGCAGTGGGCTACAACTGGAGTCAGACATTTTGTAAACATCCTTGGAAATTTGGATAAGTGAAACGGCAAAAGAGAGAACTGAAAAGGCAAGACACCAAAAATAATTAAAACATATGAAATCTGAAAATTACAATGTGATGATACGCATCTTTTAGATCTAATGTTACTCCCCAAAAATGGGAGGTGTAATGATGTAACAGAAACTGAAGATAAACATCTTGACCTTTGGAACTTTTTTGAGGACTCAGAAAAGAAAAATACAAAACCATTCTCAGAGTACCTGCTTCTTTCTTTGGCAGTAAAAAGATTCTTGAATAAAAGCCTTACCTTGTCTGTTCTGATGGGACTGATTGTGTGATTCCCTAGAGATAGCATAGGATCCAGGACTATACAAAATAAGGAAGTCGGTTTAGCAGTTGAGGAGGTATCCACTGAAAAGAAGAAAGGGACTCCCCACTGCCAATTGCATCTTTTCTGAATGAATATAGAGACTCATTTGTTGGAGGTAATCTGAAGCCACTCAGATAAATTAAGACCTAAACGTAGGAAACTATTTGCAGGGTTGCCAAGGTGGGAAGGGGAAAACAATGGAAGGGGCATATAGTCCATATGCCATTTTAGACTTACCTTGGCTATAGGAGGATCTTCCTTTCTTTTTGAGCCTCCTTGACATTTCATTTTGAAATTCTGCTTGCCTAAACTTTGATGGGACTGTTTATTTTGATAGCTACAAAAAGGTCCTGCATAGGAAGGAAGGTCTTGCTAAACTTTGGCAAGGAGGGTTGAAAAAACTAAACGACCCCCTGAATTATTTTCCTCTTTCGTCAAATCGCTTAACGATCTCAGCAGAGGAGGGTCCAAACAAAACATCTCTATCCAGAAAAGCATTCAGTAACTCAGCTTAAACATCTTCTGGTAAATTCTGATCACATAATTAAGTAAACCTTCTTATTACTGATCCAGCAGTGGGACAGCAAGAAGGATGCTGACTCCAGCTTTTACAGAATCATTTTAAAACCTCAGCACTGACAGAGATGAAATGAGAAAAGATAAGATCCTGCCCACTATCAAGAGCCTCAGCCAACATACAATGTAGGAAGCCAACACACATCAAGGAAGGGAAGCATTCCAGTTCCAAGGTAACCCTGGTTTCCCAGAGTTCAGATCAATCACATACTTGAGCAAACCGTCTAGACAAGGATGTCTTCCAAAGCAGAGATGCAACTGCCATGGGAAGAAAAACCGTCCCCTAAACAGAAAAGTAACCTGGGATGGGTGCCTGAGGAAGCCTAAAACCAGAGGTGACCCTCCTTATGAATTTATTAATTTACTGCAGTTTGATATACAGGTAAGTGAATCAGTCCATGGACCCTTGTCAATCATGACCCAAGCTCAGTACGAGCAGAACAGACGTCAATTTAATACACACAGTGAAGTCAAACAACAGATATACAGCAAAGTTCAAAGAAAATAAGCAAGTAATTAAGCTACCAGTAAAGCTCAACAGGATCCCACTGGAACGGAAACCCTTCCAGTAAAGGAAGCCCAAAAGAGCAGCCCACATCCAAAATCCAAATCGTGTGATGCTTTTATTTTGGTGGTGGTGACGGGTGAGAGTCAAACCTTGCTACAGCTGGACAAACTGCCAACATCTAGAATGGCTCTGGTTTTGTGGACCCAAAGTCCCCCAACAGAACTGACTGACCCACACAAAGATCATCGGTTCATAGGAGGTTACTAGGCTAGTGGCCCTAGAGCTCTTACAAGCCTAGCCATGTTAATCCAAGGTTGCCGCAAATGTCTTTGGTTAGATGGATGTAATTGGCAGATCATGTCTATGATAAACACGGACTACCCCTGCCCATAAGGGGGACAACATGGGTGCCACCCCTAGAGTGAATCTACAGTCTTACATCCATCTGTCCAGATTGTCGGTGAAGAATTCTTTCATGTGAACTGGAAGTTTATTCCAGAGTAGCAGCAACCTCTGGGAGATGTACCTGTCTCTCCTGCATTAAGCTAAGATCTTTCAAACGAGTGACTCTTGTGCCATTTGACTTATGGATGTGCAGCATATCCATCAGGGCAGGGTCAGAGACTGCCCTGTAGGCCAGGCACAAGTCACCTCTCTGCTGAGTCAGTTCTCTCTTGTTCTTAGACATCAGTTTCTTCCTTCTGTTATATAATCTGTTTACACTTGAGGTTCACCAGGATGGCTTGTTTTTTCGGGAGTACCTGATTTTAATCTGATTAGGCACAGTGGAGTCTATACAGTTACTCAAGTGTTTACACAGGGAATTTGTGTACACCTCTGCATAGCACTCACTGTCGTCTGTGATTGCAGGGGGTATAAAAGTTTTTATACCATCGCCTAGTAGGCTGTAGTTTGCTTTGTAATTTTTTTTTTTTTTTTTTTTTTTTTTAGTTTTTTTGCTCCTGTAGTGATGACAGGTTCAATAGTTTCTTCTGATGCGATGGATTTATGGTCCGACCTTACCAGGGATGGCATCACACAGAGGGGAGTGCAGTGACCCCCTATGTTGGCGAGTACTACGTCTAGGACATCTGAGCCCTTTGTGGGGCTGCAAACCATCTGTTCAGGATTATTTGTCATTTGTATTGAAAAAGTCCAGGAACCTCTGGGCGAGCATTTGTGCTCATGTATATCACCTACACAATGGAAGGATAGGTGAAGTCTCCCATGACTACGGTGTTGGGCTGTATGGCAAGTGACTCCAGTAAGGCCACACAGTGTGCTTTTCTTAGTTCATAGTGGGGGACATATAGCTAGCAATGACATGGTAGGGTATTTTGCCTACAGTTACCGGGACATGGAGTAGTTCAAGAGTCTTGTACTGTTTGACAAGTTTCAAGTTATACTTGGCTTTAATGAAGACAGATACACCTCCGCCACGTTTGGTTCTTTCATGCTCATCTTGAGGTCTGAACGTGGGGAAGGCATTGCAGCCTTGCAAGGCTGGGGTGTTCTCTGCAGCCTTGAACCATGTCTCCGTGACTGCAAAGATGTCAGCATCTTCCAAAACGAGGAGTGCTTCCAGGGAGTGTAGTTTCATGTTTAGACTTCTACCTTTAAGCAGCAGAACCTTGAGTTTGTTTTGTGTATATTTTGTTACATCAGAAATTTTGTTTTTACATTTCCTTAACAAAGACATCATGGGGAGGCAAAGTGCCTTTGCCAGCATTTGAAAGCCTACAGGATACGGGTGTAGACCATCTCTGACAAAGTGGAGTGGCCTGTCGACCATGTCTTCAAAGGCTGACAGATACTGGATCCCCCTGGACTGACACCAGAAGCTAAGCCAACTATTGAAGTCAATAATTTTTTTGTTTACATTGTGGCATCATCCTGGGTGAAGATAGACTGCTGCTTAGGGCTAGAGTCATACCCTTCCCAGGACATGTAATCTGAAAATTCAGTCACGTCTCTTTTCACATAGTCCAGAGAGGTATATCTCAAGTCATTCACCCCAACAAGGAATATGACAGAGTCATAATGGTTCTTGCTGAGTGACTTGAGTGCATATGTGATTTGACAGATCATGGTACCTGACAGGGGAGCTGACCGTGAACTTCTTGTCCAGCCTGGTGAGGAAGACATCTGTCTCTCTCACTACAGAGTCACCTATGACCAAGACATTAAGTTTGAGGTGTTTTGCCTTAAGGGATTATTTGCTGAGGCAATGGTGTATGTCTTATTGTGTGTGGTGGTTTCTATTTGCATAGCAGTGTGTGCAAGTTGTTTACATTTGTGGGGGCTCTGATCTTTTTGTAAGTTTCTAGCAAGTACCTCTGCGTATGTGGGTTTATGTGCAGTGAACTCATTTTGTGCGAGAGGTGAAGTGTGTGTGCTGACAACCTGTTTGATATCCGGTTTGTTATTATATGAGATAAGAGATTTGAATTTCATAGTGTATTTACATCTCTCACATAGGGTGTTTGTTTTAGGAGTAAGTGGTTGTCAGAATACATGAGACAATTGCTACACTGCCTCAGGATGCCCACGTCAATCAAGCTGCTGGTGAAATGATGGGGAATTGCCTGTCCATTACAGCAGGTTTTTACTGAAAGGAAGGGATTGAGCCAGTCTGACCAGTTTTTGTGCTAGGACTAACAAAGGTACTTGTTTTATTGAAGGCTATGGATGATAAGTGTAGCAACGCTGCTCAGTGCACCTGCAGTGCAGTAGGGAAACTTGGGAGGGTTCCACTGACAGATGTCTATGGAAAAATTGAGTTTTGAGGTGGTTGCATCTATGCAGGGCACCTCTATAACCCCTGTTGTATGGTGCACTGCAAATACAGGCTTACATAAATGTGAAATTAAGATACGTTTAAGCTAATCTACCAATGGGAAAGCACACAAACCTGCCTCCAGCAATCCCCATCTTAGACAAGGCTGGATCTACACTCTTCTGCCAGAAGGGTGCAGGGGAGCCCTTCTTAATATAAGATAGCTGGTTTAGTGCTCAAGTGTATCAATAACTGGCTAGATTCAGAAGATCTGAATCTAGTCTATGGTATATGGGTATCAAAATAGTGCAAATCAAGTGCAGAGAAGTGCGAACAAAACACTCGAGTCATTTTTGCGTTTCCCTGCTCAGACAGACCAGGTAAACACCTACTGCCTACAGATGAACAATCCCAGTTCCCCCAATGCCAAACCAGTAAAGGACTGTCCAGAGTGAAATGCTACCCTAAACAGACTTAAAAAGACATACATACAGCAGTGTACTTTAAACAGCTTAAAGAAGTGTAATTATTCAGAAAATGTACTTCACTTTGAGTAAATGAGCCAAGCGCCACTCAATTGTACAGAATTTATAAAAGGCACTAAAAAAAGAGAGAGAGAGATAAGCCCTCCAGCCAATAAAACTACATTCAGAAATCTCAAGTGTTTCCTCAACCTCAACAGACCAGGCTACCTCCCAGTGCATTAGACAGAAAATCCACTGACCTCTTTTTTTTTTTTTTACATATATTATATACTCACTATAACGTTCCATCTGTGTTGTCCATTTTCATGTTTCCTCAACCTTTGGGTTAGGATCCGATCCTCAGATCCAACTTGGCCATCTGAAAGCTCATAGCAATCACAAAGGCTTTTGCGCAAATGCCTTACCCACAATGTACCTCCTTCAATTACCTCAGATCTTGTTTGCTAGAAAAAATGATGAAATGAATATGCAGAAATAAGCATATGAGACTATACCTGGAGATGTACAGCCAAGAAGTGGCCAATTCAGAAGGAACACTAGCTCTTCCAAGAGACCCAGGGTAGAGTGTTGCAGAAGAATGAAAATGGGCAACACAGATGAAACTTATGGTGAGTACATAACTTCTTTATCTGATGTTGTCAATTTTCATTCTATCCTCAACCTTTGGGACAGAGTTCTCAGCTACCTAAAATCCTTGGTGGACTTGAGGAAGAATATCCCTGACCACCACTGAACCAAACAATACCCTACATCTTAAGATTAGGTCCAACTTGTAATGAGTCACAAAAGTGTGGGGATAAGCCCAAGGTGCTGCTGCGCATATGTCATTCATGGAAGCTCTGCACTAAAAAACAGAAAGATGTCAACATGTCTCTGGTTGAATGAACATGTAATGATTTTGGTAAGGTCATGCCTAATTTACTATAAATAAACAAAAGGCAGTCAAGTAGACCATTTGTACATGATTATTTTGGTAACAAACTTGCTTAGTTTAATGTCGGAGAAAAACAAATAACTGATTTGACTTCCTGAAAGTCTCAGTTTTATGTAGGTAAAAAAGTTGCCTGTGGACGTCTAATAAATGGAGAAAGTATTAGCCTCTAATGGAGAAGCTAGGGAAGAAAAATATCAAGTCAATAGATTGATTAATATTTGTTTCAAAGACAACCTTTGGGAAAAAGGAAGGATTGGTTCGCAAGGTCGCCCTTTCCTTGTGAAAAATCAAGTAAAGCAATTTGTAAGACAGAGCCTGAATCTCTGAAATTCTCCTGGTGGAAGTAATGGCAACTAGAAAAATGGTTTTCCAAGAAATATATTTAAGATTACATTTTGCTGCAAGTTCAAAGGGAGGTTGAGTAAGTTGTTGCAGTTCCAAATTAAGATCCCATAGAGGAGTTGGATCTCTGAAAGGGGGTCTTAGAAGGAGAATATCTCCCAAAAAGATTTTGCATAGTCTATGTGAAGCTACAGGGACTCCATCAAAACCCATATGGAAATTTGAAATGGCTGCTAGCTGGACTCTGCAGAGGAGCTGGCTCCTTTCTTGAAAATCATTAGGAATTCAAGAGTACCATGTAAAGAAGCCAAAAAGGGTCTAAATCATAATGACATGCCCAGCAGGAAAATCTTTTCAACTTACTGGAATACAGCTTTCGAGTAGATGGCTTATGGGAAGATAAGAGTTGCATGTCGGACTGGGGAAGACAGCATAGGTTGTCTGGCTATTAATGGAACTGGAGAAACCAAGCAGTCAGCCAGAGATTGGGTAAGTTCAAATGGGCCATGCCTGTTGGGTGAGACAGGAGGTCCGGAATTTGATTCAGAATCCATGGCCAATCAGTCAAGTGAGGCCAAAGGAAAGGGAACCAAATTTGTTAAGGCCAATGGGGTGCACTGAGGAATACTTTGCTCTTCAACATGGCATCTTTCTGTAGAAATTTGATGATTAGGGAAATTGCAGGAAAGGCATAAAAGGAGACCAGGGGGGCAATTTTGAATGAAAGCATCCCTAGCTGACTACCCCTGTTGGGGAATCAGGGCAAAGTAGCTGCTGTATTTGTTGTTTGGGGGAGGAACGAAGAGAGATTACAGCAAGGTTGGCACCACTGATGGAAAATCATGTCTGTGATGTTTGGGATGAGGGACCACTCGTGATGCAGAAAAAAGTGTCTGCTCAACTTGTCTGCTAACACGCTGGCTGAGCCTGGAATGTATGGCACAACCAAAACGTGGGTGGATGAGATCCTCCATTGCCACACACTTTCTCTATGTGTTGATGTACCAGACCGCTGACATGTTGCCAGTTGGGGTAGGGGTTGGGAGTGTGGCCTAATGGTTAAGGCGTTTGCCTTGCAAGTACAAGGTGCAGGGTTTGAATCTCACAAGGGATAACTGGCTAGGCTTAAAATGGCTCGCAAGGGCAGTTAGCTTAGTACTAATCTATGAACCTATGAACCTATGGAATGCAATCGTGCCTAAGGGGAGACCCTCCTGAAAGGCTTGCAGCACGAGAAGCACTGCTCTCATCTCTACAACATTGATATGCAGATTGGCCTGGCTTGAACAGTCTTTCCCCAGGTAATGCCCCCCCCCCAACCCCAGCTGGGAAGAGTCTGTGGTCACTATGGCCTTGGGTTAAGGAAGAGTGAAAGGACAGCTTTGTAGAACCTAGTCTGATTGAATTCACCACTTGAGATCTCGATTGCAACTCTGAGTGATGCAAACTCTGGTTGACACGGGATGAAGAAGAATTGACCATTAAGTGGCTAGCATCCACTGCAGAATCATGTGGAATCTGACTAGAGGAGCTAGAGTTTTCGCTGTTATAGATCCTAGAGCTTGAAAGACCAAGCGGGCAGAAATCTCGGTACTGCAGATTATTTTCCTCACTTATGATCTTAAGTTCTGAACTTTGGAATGGGGCATTGAAGCAGTCATAGTATTTGTGTTGAAATGTGCTCTTATAAAGTCCAAGTTTTGAATTGGGTCTAAGAGAGACTTTTAGTAACTTATGGTGATTCCTAGGTAAGACCATGTGTAGGGAAACGTGATCTCTTGCCTGTATAGCTTGATGCTTGGTTGGGGCAGTAATGAGCCAGTCAAGATATGAAACATGCAGAATTCCTTGCAGTCTCAAGTGAGCTGCTACTACTGCCATGCATTTGGTGAACACCCTGAGGGTTGTGGTGAGACCAGAGGGCAAGACCCTAAATTGGTAATGACTGGCTCCCAGACGAAAGCATAGGTACTTTCTGGAGCACCTGTTCATTTTTATGTGATAGTACGTGTCGTGAAGGTCTATTGAGGATATCCAATTGCCTCTTCCTAAGAACAGGAGAATGGACTGAACTGTGACCATCTGAAACGTAGTTCTCCATACGGATTTAAGTTGGTGAGATCCAATATTGGTCTCCAGTCCAGTTTTCTTTGGCACTAAAAATAATCTCGAGTAAATTCTGGATTCTATTTGGTCTGGTGGGATTTCTAGGATGACTCTTTTGTCTAGCGACTTTTCAATTTGACATGCTGCTTGTTCCCTCCGACTGGGTAGAACATCTGATAATATTATTGATATCGGAGGTGATTGGGAAAATGGTATTATATAGCCTCTAGATATGATCCTCTCCACCTAGGTATCTGTTAATTCTAGCCAGACTGTATGGTGCAGGGACAATTGACCCCTGATTGCCTCCAGAGGTGGACAATCAGACCTCCACACAGGAGCACTGGAAGGGCCTATCAGAGAAAGAATCTCTGTGAGCCTCCTTTGTCACGAGGGTAGCGTCTATCACTGGAGCCCCCCCCCCCATCCCTACAGAAACCTTCACCATGTGTGTGTCCTGGAAAGGGCCCTGGGACTTTCTGAAACATATTTCCCCAGTACCTAGTTGAATCCTTGAAAAGGACTGAGGTGTGGAAAAACATACGACCACGGTAAACAGGGTCTTTCTGTCCTTTTCACACCTGGTTAACATCTAAATGACTTTGGGGCCAAACAGGGAAGTGTTGTCAAAGGGGGCATCGACGAACAATGATTTGAAGGGCTCCACAAAATCCCATAAGTGCATTCAGGCATGCCTCTTTATGGAAATGCCGGAACCCACTGCCCTTGAGGATCCTCACCTCATGGAAGGATTTAAAATTGATTGCAGGATAGCCAACTGGGAAGACAGAGAGGCTTGTAACAACATGTTCTTGTTTCAACTGTTCAGAGTGGGGTGTTCTTTGAAATATGTCCAATCTCAGGGGTGGTGCCATCAGTGGGTGATACATCACTAATGGGGGCAAAGTCTAGAAAGTACAGTTGTGTACCTACCATAAATGTAGATGTTCGAGTGCATTCACCTGTTGCAGTCATTACACTTGGGTTATCCTGCTGGCAGGCTACCTGCAGTCGGCCTGAATTCCAAAGTCTCGGTCCGGCGTTGGTTACAGTCACCTCTTCCCTGACGTCAGTGCGCCAGGGGTATAAAAGATGCAGCCAACGCCATTTTCTTCAGGTTCTTGCCCCACATGTCAGGTGCCCCCAAATTGGTAGGCTAAAAATTTATTGCAATAAGTATGCATGCAATAACAAACATTTCCTTCATCTAAAAGCAAATACACCACATAGGTTGTATAGGATAGAGAAGTACAGATAAGTCCCAGCAAAGAAAAGGGGGATGGGTGGGTGGGTAACTTGGACTGCAACAGTGAATACACTCGAACATCTACATTTCTGGTAGGTACATAACTGTACTATGTTCATCTTGTTTCACTGTTGCAGTTATTACACTTGGGTTGAATCCCAAAGCTGAGGTAGGGAGGCTGGGCCTAAATAGGATTAGGAGAGGATATAAAGCCCTGCAAACCTGCAGTGGCAAAGTCTGCTCTGGATTTAGAGTAGAGAGGTAAATCATAGTGCTTTGTGAAAGTGTGCACTGAACTCCATGTTGCAGCCTCTAAAATATCTTTGGTTGGTACCCCTCTGAGGAAGGCTGCTGAAGTGGCTGCTGCTCTGGTAGAATGTGGCCTAATGTCCTTAGGAAATGATTTGCCATGTTGTGAGTAACAGAATTGAATGCAGTGGCCTATCCATTTCGAAATAGTCTGCTTTGAGATAGGCTTTCCTTGTGATCCTGCAGCATATGCCACTAAGAGTTGCTCAGTCTTTCTGAAAGCCTTAGTTCTGTCCAAGTAGAAGCGTGGCTGTCTGTGTATGTCCAAAGAATGCAGGAGTCTCTCACCCTTATTCTGTGGGTTTGGCTAAAATGTTGGCAAATGAATGGTTTGGTAAAGGGCCACACTGGACTACCTTAGGCATAAATGTAGGGTTAGTCCTCAGGGAAACCCTGTCTGGATAGAACATGATGAAGGGTTCCACAGCCATGAGAGCCTGTAACTCTGAAACTCGTCTTGCAGAGGTTATTGCTAGGAGCAGAGCTGTTTTCCAAGATAAAAACTTTATTTCAGCTGTATTGGCTGGCTCAAAAGGCGGCAGTGTAAGTTTCTCCAAGACATAGTTGAGGTCCCATGCAGGTATTGGTGCTCTCCTTGGAGGTCTTATATTTTTGACCCCTCTGAGGTATTGCCTTAGTAATGGGTGAGAAAAAATAGGTGGTTCCATATTGTAATGAGCTGAAATGGCAGAGGCATGGATTTTAATTGATGAGAAGGATAGGCCTTTGTCCAGCATCTCAGTTAGGTATTGTAAAATATGAGGAATATTTGGTACCAGAGTGTCAATTCTTTGTGCCTGGTTCCAAGCACAGAATATCTTCCATTTTTCTGCATAAAATTTTCTGGTACTTGGCCTCCTGGCCTCCAAAATAACACCCATCACTGCTTTAGAGAGAGGTGTGTTCTGAATGGCTACATTATTCGCCATGCTGCCAGATTTAGGGTCTTGAGTTGGCTGTGCAGGATCTGATTGTTTCGTTGGGTCAGCAAATGAGGAATTAGAGGCAATGTCCAGGCTGGGCCTTGAGATAAGTTCTTTAGGATTGGGTACCAGTGCTGGCGGGGCCAGTCTGGGGCAATCAGAATCATTTTTGTCTTCTCTTGTCTGACCTTTAGGAGTACCTTGGGAAGGAGAGGCAGAGGAGGAAAGGCGTATACTGTTAGGGCTTTCCACCTGAATGATAGAGCATACACTTTCCATGCTTGCTTGTGGTAAAAGTCCTTGTGCAGAATTTCTGTAGTTGGTAGTTGTGAGGGGAGGCAAAAAGATCTATGTCTGGGCATCCCCATTTCTTTATCATGCTGAAGACTTGTGGATCCAGTTTCCACTCGTGGGGATCCATAATGTTTCTGCTTAGTTCGTCTGCCAGAGTATTTTTCTTTCCTGGCAGGAATTGTGCTTGCAAATGTACTTGATAAGTCAATGCTTTGTCCCACAAAGTCATGGCTTGTCTGCAGAGGGGGTAGGAATGTGTGCCTCCCTGCTTGTTTATGTACCACATGACTGTAGTATTGTCCGTCCTTATCAGTAGTTGTCCTGGATGAAGAAAGTCCTTGAAAGCTGTCAGGGCATTTTGAACAGCTAGCATCTTGATTGATATGAAGATGCATTTGGCTTGAGGGCCATGTGCCCTGAATACATTTTCCTGCCATGTGGGCCCTCCAAGCATAATCTGAAACATCTGTTGTTACTGACTGCCTGGCTGTGGATAGGTTGAATGGCTGTCCCTTGTTGAGGTGACAGGACTTTGCCCACCATCGAAACTCCTGTTGAAGGCAATGAATGAGGGTAATCAATGTTTCCAGGCTGTGGCAATGTTGAGTCCAAACACTTTTTAGATACCATTGTAGTTTCCTCATATGCAGTCTGGCATTTGGAATTAGCAGGATGCAGGATGCCATGAAGCCCAAGGCCTGCAGAATTTTTCTTGCAGTTAACTGGGTCTTTGTTGCCAACATTGTGAAGTAATAAGTCAGTTGCCTTTGTTTGTCTGGCGTGAGATAAGCCATCTGGGCAGTTGTATTTAAGCTTGCACCCAGGAATATTCTGTCTTGAGAGGGTACTAATTTTGATTTCTTTTTGTTTACGGTGTACCCTAGGCATATCAATAATCAAACACTAGGTATTGTAGTAGAATGTCCTTGTTCTCTGCTTGAATTAGGCAATCATCTAAGTAAGGATATATTTGAATTTCTCTTTGTCTGCAACATGCAATTACTTGTGCCAGGCATTTTGTGAAGACCCTGGGTGCAGTAGATAAGCCAAAGGGCAGTGCAGAGAATTGGTAGTGCATTGAGCCAGCTATGAATCTGAGGTATCTTCTGCAAGATTGTCTGATTGGTACATGCAGGTATGCCTCTTTTAGGTCCAAAGTTACAAGCATGGGCAGAAGCTCCTGCAAAGTCAACATTTTGAACTTTGGAATGTCCAGAAATGTATTTAGAAAAGACAGGTCCAGTACTGGTCTCCAGGCTTTGTCCTTTCGGGGTACCAAGAAAAGTCTTGAGTAAAATCCTTGGCCCTGCTCTTGCTGTGGTACTGGCTGAAGGCTTTACGTATAACTGTGTAGGTCTAAAAATGCTCTCAGAAGTCGATGCCTGCTCAGCAGCTCCGGACCCATCTGAGGGAATAGTTTCTGTGTCCAATACCTTGAGTATCCAGAGGCCTAACTGGCTCCACGTGGGAATCTGCAGCGGCCTGTGGCTCTGAGGTAAGCGGGCGTCAGGGGCTGCGAAAGCACCTCACTGAGAACCGGCGAATGGGCGACTGGCTTAGCGGAAGCCTCGTCATCGGTTTTGGACCTTGGATGCTTGTCCTTTTCCTTGCGCTTTTTATAAACTCCGGTCGTCAGTTGTTCCGACGGCATCATATAATTGAATCTTCAGCCAAAGTAATGAAAGGTAAAATCGTACCAACGCTTAATAGTGCGTTGGTTAAATCTAGCGCAAAACTGACAGCTAGCAACGTTGTGATCAGGTCCTAGGCAAGGAAGACAGTAAGAGTGAAAATCCTTATGAGGTATGCTTCCCACAAGAAATACAATTGTTAACTTTTTCTGACATCGGTCTGGAGCAAGAAAAAAAAGTTTCCCCAACAGGGTACTTAGCTTTAATGAAGACTTCGGATCGGAAATTCGATTTTGAAAATCTCAGGAGTCGGCCGACCGGCACTTGCGAACTGCTTTTGCTTCGGGCACCACGCGGCAAGAAAGACTGAAGAAAATGGCATCGGCTGCATCTTTTATACCCCTGGTAGACTGACATCAGGGAAGAGGTGATAGCAACCGACGCCGGACCAAGACTTTGGAATTCAGGCCGACTGCGGGTAGCCTGCCAGCAGGATAACCCAAGTGTAATGACTGCAACAGTGAAACACGATGAACATCATGGCATTGCCAAACATGTTTTACCCGCTTCCAAAGACTTAACAGCTATGTTTTAATTGTAGCTAATGAAAGATAACAAATCTTCTCAAAAAAATCTTAAACATAAGTGCAGTAAAACTGTAGCGGAAAAGCAAAATCAAGTCAATTAAAAAAAAAAAAACTGATGCCTTAATCTGTCACTTTCTGGACTACAGTTATTTTTCTTTTTTTATAAAACTAATCCAAGTATTGCCTAGGCATGGAGACCATCTTCCAGCAAATTACATTCCCAGCTTAAACCATTATAAACCTGATGAAACAAAAAGGATTAAACATGCTGGGTATGTTGACCTATTAATAAATACAAAGACAGAAAAAATCTCAACTTTTGCAGCAGAGTCTGCTGCGCTGTTGAATACCTTCCGTAGATCTGCCTGCTGGGGTTGGGTCTACATTCATGTGCTGATTTCCTTATAGCTGACGATTCCATTGTTAGATGTGCTCATCTAAAGTGGGTTAGGTATTGCTAACAATCCAGGGTCAATTTAGTCCCTTGTGGGCAACATGGAGCTCGCTTGTTAGTTAGCCAAATAAGAGACAGCCTGTTTAGGCTGTTGGGGTTATATCTTTAATTTTGTTTTTCTCTCTATCTAAAAGCACACACCCACATTACATATTACATTATATATATATATATATATATATATATATATATATATATATATAGACACACACACACACACACAGGTCATTTTCTCAAGTTCAGTGAAAGCTGAGGTGGTCCAATTTCCTAAAGTTCAATACATAGTTAACAGAATATGAAGTATTCAGACCAGGTGGATTTCCTGCTCTCAGTCAAATCTGCCATTCTAATTCCTTCTTCTTTAGCATGTTGTTTCTATTGCCATCCAGGTCTTCATTAGTGATTCCTTGTCAATGGCATAAGTCAAGGTGTTATGTCTAGGGTTGCCACCTTTCGTTGTGGTTAAAACCGGAGTAAAGCCACACCCCTCACATCACCAGTAAACCCACCCACCCATTTTGTGACATCACGATTACATCACCTGGCGTGGAACGCTCTCTTTTTCCATCCCTGCTGCCTGTTTTCGGCTGATTTACTATGCTCTTCTATAAAAAAAAGCATAGTAAATCATCCGATTTACAAACTCCGATAGTCTGTTTCCTTTTTTGGAAACAGAATACCGGAGTTTGTACAGTGTTTTCTGGACAACCGAAGAATCAGTTTGATTTCCGGATAGTCTAGAAAAAAAACGGAGGGGGTGGCAACCCTAGTTGTGCCCAATGTTTTCTTTAATGTGCTTGGCCAAGGAGTTAGTCAGTGTGCTTTGATGTATGTCAGTGCAGTGATGTGCGATCCTGGTCTTTAACTTATTGGTAGTCGTTCCCACATAAACAGCCAAAAAAAGCTTGCATTGTGCTCTGTAAACAACTGTGTTAGAGATGCGGTTATTGTATCCTGTGCTCCAAAATTTCTTCTGCTTGCTGGGACAAAAGGAAGCATCCTGGGTCACTCACAAATCTGCAATAATTGCAGAAAAGTGGATAGCATTAATAGGTACCTTTCCTAAGTTGCAAGTTCTTTACTGAAGCTCTTCTTTCTACATATGTTCTTGTTTTTATTGATGATAAAGGATGGTTTTGGGGAGGAGGATCTTATTCAGAGTCTAGTTCTCACTAATAAGGCACCAGTTGCTCTTGATTGCTCTCCTGATGTTGTTAAAGCCCACTGAATAGGTGAGGGTTATGCTAGCCCTCCATCTATTATTGGCTCTGTTTCTGGTGAGGTTATGGAGATATCAGTCAGTCTGATCAAAGGAATGTTCCAAACTGGGGTCATAGTTTTCTTTACGAATAATGATGGGGTCTATGACTTGTCTGATGAACCGGTTTGCAATATCCTTGGGCCAGAAAGTCTTTTTTTAGCTCTATAATGTTCTTTGTAAATTATTCTTTTTAACTAAATCACTCTTGCTATCCTTAGTCCTTGTGATTTAGTTACATTCATTTTTGTTCTCCGTGGATGCATGCTGCTATTGTGGAGTAGCCAGTTGACTTGGGTGGATTTTCAGTGCAAGTCATTAGTGAATAATCCTGTCTCTAGATTTTTACTAATCTGGATGTCCAAAAAATTAAATGTATGGAGGCTGTGGGTGAGACTGAAATGAAGGAAAGACTGACTGAGTGCAAGATTTCACAAGAACTGTTAAAGAATTGACAGGGCACATTATTGTGTATGCTCCAAATCTGGTCATAAGAAAGCAGATGAGATCTATATTAATAACTATTTAATCACACCAGCAGAAAAAGCTGCTCCTGGTAAAACTGTGGCAGAGAGAAAATGATTAAAAATTACAGACAAGATTATTTGTGAAAATTATTTGCTGTATACCAATAACCAAGTTTATGTCAACAAATCAGGGATGTTGAAAGCCAGGTGTAATAATCAACTTGCAATATTCCAGCTGTTTTCATATAATTTCCTGGAGGATGAAAGATATTTTTTGGATGCAGAACAGGCTATGGAGAAAACTTTAGCCAACAATCAGTGAGAGAGGAAGAACCTACACTTTGTGCTGCAAAAGATATAAAGTAAGAAATATGAAATATGGAACACAATTTAAGGAGGGAGGAAACAGAATACATTACTAAGTACAAAAATAGAAGTTATGTTCTTACCATAACGTTCCATGTTAGTTGTCTTCTTCTCGCCTTCTTTCTTGCTGGATGGGTTCGGAGCCGACCTCGGCTCCGACTCGGCCACTCTAAAAGCTCGAGAGTTGGTTCCACCGGCTCGAGGCTCCCCTTATATCCCACAATGCTAGGCATGAATTACCTCAGATCTCGTTTGTGAGCTAGGCCCAGCTAATAATACAACAGAAATACTGGAAAAGAGAGTCCACCTCTATAAACAAAGGGGAAGAGGAAGGGTGACCTGAAGCCTGATCCAGGAAAATATGCACAGCAGAGCATATACCTATAGCAAAGAGGTGGTAGAAAGAGAGGTCACAATCAAACTCCTCTAGGTCTGTCCAGGCCAGGGGGAAGGAGGGACGGGCCTTAAGAAAGAAGGCGAGAAGAAGACAACTAACATGGAACGTTATGGTAAGAACATAACTTCTATATGTTAAGTTGTCTATCTCGCCTTCATTCTTGCTGGATGGGACCGCGTCCCTAGCACCTTGTCCCGGGTGGCCTAACGGAACAGACTCTTGAGAACAGTGGTACCAAAGTTAGCTCTATGCCTAGAAGCTAAATCCAACTTATAATGTGAAATGAAAGTGTGAGGAGTAGCCCAAGTAGCCGCTGCACAAATGGTGTCAATAGGCAGTCTGTCTTGGAAGGCTATAGAAGTAGCCAAAGCTCTGGTGGAGTGGGCCTTAGGTTTGTTAGGCAGCTTTTGGTGTCTAATTTCATAAACAATGGAAATCAGAGATGTTAGCCATCTAGATAGTGATACCTTGGAAACAGAAAGTCCCTTTCTGCCTTCTGCATAAGAGACAAACAGCTGGTCAGTTTTTCTGAATTGTTTGGTCCTATCCAAATAGTACCTTAACTGACAATGAACATCTAGCCAATGCAATTTTTGTTCAGACCTATTAGAATATTCTGGAAAAAACACAGAGAGGTCAATGCTTTGATTTAGGTTAGACGCAGAGGCTACTTTAGGTAAAAAGGACGGGTTGGTTCGTAAGGATACCCTGTCTTTATGGAACAACAGATAAGGTGGTCGACAGCTGAGTGCATGAAGTTCTGAAACTCTTCTAGCTGAAGTAATAGCTACCAGAAAGAGAGTCTTCCATGATAGCAATTTTAATGAACAGGAAGCTGCAGGTTCGAAAGGGGGGAGAATCAAAGAACTGAGAACTAAATTAAGGTCCCAAGGAGGAGGAGGATCTCTTATAGGAGGTCTGAGTAGAAAAACTCCCTTCAAAAAGGCTTTGCAAAGCTTGTGGGACATGATGGCAGACTCTGAAATGCCCACATGAAAGTTAGATATAGCTGCCAATTGAACTTTGAGGGTAGAAGGAGATGAACCTGCATGAAAGAGTTCAGCTAGAAAATCAAGAACCATATGGATGGGAGCAGTGAAAGGATCTAAGTCCCTTCCTTGAGCCCAATAGGCAAAACGTTTCCACTTACTAAGATAAATTTTTCGAGTGGAAGATTTATGTGAAGCTATTAAAATATCTCGAACAGTGTGAGATATTTGAGGAAGCCTGGCTAAGGTAGAAACTGGAGGAACCAAGCAGTGAGGTTCAGAGATGTTAGGGAGCGATGAAACTGACCCGACTGATGGATCAAAAGATCTGGAACTAGGTCCAGATGCCAGGGTTGCTCCAACAGAAATTGATGTAGAAAGGGGAACCAAACCTGTCGAGGCCAGTAAGGAGCAATGAGGATCAAAGAGGCCTTCTGAGCGATAGCTTTCTGTATCACTTGAGAGATTAGTGGGAAGGGAGGAAATGCATACAGAAGTCCCCGGGGCCAAACTTGGACTAGAGCGTCTCTGCTGGGCTGGCCTGGTAACGGGAATAGGGTGAAATAATCTCTGCACTTGCTGTTTTGGGGAGTAGCAAAAAGGTCGCAGCAAGGCTGACCCCACTTGAGAAAAATTTTCCTCACAATAGATTCTTTCAGAGACCACTCGTGAGGCATGAGGATAGCTCTGCTCAACTTGTCCGCGATTTGATTGGACTTCCCGGGGATGTGCTTTGCTATCAGAAACCGCTGAGAAGAAATCGCCCATTGCCACAGTCTGAGTGCTTCTCGACATAGGGGATAGGACCTGGTTCCGCCTTGTTTGTTGATATACCACACTACAGACATATTGTCCGTCTGGATTGCTATCGTTCCAAGGGAAGAGAGTCTTGAAGGGCTTGCAACGCTAAAAGCACTGCTCTCATCTCTAGAACATTTATATGCAAGTGGCATTCGTCTGGTTGCCATATGCCCTGGACAGTTCTGCCCTGATAATGCCCCCCCACCCGATCAGGGAGGCGTCCGTTGTCAGTGTAGCAACCAGAGGGGAAGGAACAAAGGGTCTTCCCAAGAAGAGCTGAGGGGAAGACATCCACCACAGAAGATGATTCTTGCATGTTTGCGTAATCATAATGGTGTGGGACATCGGAAGTTGCTGGTATGACCATTGTGTGAAGAGCATCCATTGAAGGATTCTCATGTGGAATCTGGCTAATGGAAGTAGAGGTATAGCAGCCGCCATAATCCCCAATACTTTCAGAACTAACCTGGCTTTGACTCTGTCGCTGTTGAAGAGGAGAGACCAGTTTGCGTATGTCTGTTATTCTCTGATCTGTTAGTCTCGCAGACATGTTGACTGTGTCTAGATTTGCGCCTATGAAGGTAATAGCACGACAAGGCGACAAAACAGACTTTTCACAATTTATTGAGATGCCTAACTTTTGACAAATGCGAAAGGTGTAGTCTCTGGCTATTAGAAGAAGATGCTTGGTGGGAGCTGTGAGGAGCCAGTCCAAATATGGAAACACCTGGAATCCTTGGCGTCTCAGGTGAGAAGCTACCACTGCCATGCATTTGGTAAACACCCGGGGGGCAGTGGTGAGTCCAAAGGGCAGGGCTCTGAATTGAAAATGACTGGTTCCCAGCCTGAAGCGGAGGAATCTTCTGGAGCGTCTGTTCATTTTTATATGATAGTACGCATCCTGAAGGTCTATAGAGCACATCCAGTTTTCCTTTCCCAATAGGGGAAGGATGGACTGTAGCGTGACCATCCGAAATCTTGTTTTCTTGACAGACTTGTTCAAGATACTGAGATCCAAAATTGGTCTCCAGTCCCCTGTTTTCTTTGGAACTAAAAAGAACCTGGAGTAGATTCCGGATCCTTGCTGGTCTGCTGGAACTGGCTGAATTGCTCTTTTTGCAAGCAGCTTTGAAATTTCCAAAGCTGCAAGATCCCTTTGAGCGGGTGGAACATCTGGAAGGGATTTTTTTTGACTGGTTTGGAATGCGAACGAAGGGAATGGAATAGCCTTCGGAAATGATGGACTGTACCCACTTGTCTTGAGGTAGGGATAGCCAGGCTTCTGGGTACAGTGACAATCTTCCCCCGACTGCCTCCGAAGGTGGACAGTCGGGCAACACCTCAGGGATGCTGAAAGGGCTTATCGGAGAAGGTTTCTCCATTGCCCTGGTTCTGCGGACCCCCCCTGCCTCTAGGGCGACGTCTACCATTATTGTTCCCCCCTCTGCCTCTGGCGGGGAACCGACTCTGTGCGTCAGGCAAAGTCCCTTGAGACTGTTTGCGGAACCACATTTTCCCACTTTTCTGGCCTTTGGGGTAAGGCCTAGAAGGAGTAGAAAAACAGACTCAGACGGCAGAAAGAGTCTTGCCATCTGTCTCGCACCTAGTCAAGGTTTCTTTCACTTGAGGACCAAAAAGAGATGATCCATCAAACGGGGAATTAGTGAACGACGTTTTAAAGGGGTCCACAAAGTTGCATAGCCGCATCCAGGCATGCCGGCGTAAGGCCACACCTGTCCCCGCGGCTCTGCTCGCTCCATCAGCCGCATACAAAAGGAGGCGCATGGAGGAGTTAGCTATAGAATTCAGGGTAGCCAGCTGAGTGTTCATCTTGTCCTGAAAACCCGCAGCTGTAGGATCCTTCAACATGTCACTCGCTTCTTTGATCAAGTCCCTTTGAAGACGAGTAAAATGGCATAGGTAGTTCAGCGAACGCATTGCAAAGGTTGCTGACGAGAACATCCGCTTCCCGTACCTGTCTATAGACCTAGATTCCTTGTTAGGTGGATGGACAGGCACCGAAGGATCAGCTAGTTCCTTCTTAGTGGCAGCAGCTACCACCATAGCATCCACAGAAACTCCCTTGGTCAGAAATTGTTTATCTGCTGGTGCCGTGATAAATTTTGAGGGTCTCCTGGGGGTGGGGTCCACTGAATCAGGAGCCGTCCATGCCTTTTTTGCTACCACCTGCATGAGAGGGTCAAAGGGGGGGGGGCACCCAGGAGGTGGAAGGGCGAGAGCCAAACGCCTCAAGATACACAGATTCATCCTCCGAAGGGCTAAGGGCTGGCCAATTTCCCCTCTGTTTCAGGATTTCTAGAATGTCTGCAAAGGAGACATCTTCAGAAGGGGAACGGGGGGAACCCTCGGAATCCTCTAAATCTGTGTCAGAGGTGACGGACTCAGGTGAGTCTTTGTGTTTCCTCTTACACTTTCTCTTCCTAGGGGGCTCTTCTGCCAATTCAGGAGAGGCCTCGGAAGAGGATGAGATCCCCACAGGGGATTCTTGAGGAGCTGGCTCTCTGCGGTCTGGGATGAGGGAGTGAGTAGACATGACCTGAGGCACCGAAGAGGGAGGGGCGGACGGAGCCGACTGTGGAGTTGAACCAGGTTCCAACACGCTCCGCATGACCTCGAACGCACCCCTGTCAGGCAGAGCCAGAGGCCCCCGCTCCGAAAAGCTGAGGACCCCCCTCGGCACCGACAGTGATGGTTCCGAGGCCGATGTCGGAGCCGAACTCACCAGCGCCGAAGCACCGAGAGGGAGAGCGGGGTCGGACAAGGGTCCGATGCCACTCACCCCCTCGGAGCCGACGAGGGAAGTCCGGCGCCGAGATTCTTCTAAGGAAGAAATCAGAGCCGACGACGGAGCCGAAGACATTTGTATCGGCTCCGACGCTACCACAGTCTCGGTTCCGAAACGCCCCGGCTCCGAGCTCAAAGGAGTCGGAGGAGGAACATAATGAGGAACAGGGTCAGGCATCGACTGATGAGTCGGGCTCTGAAGCATTTGGGCCAGTGCCTCGGACTTAAGAAGTCGACTCACTACCCTTTGAAGGTCATGGTCCGAAAGCCTCGATGACCTAGAGGAGTGAGATCTATGGCTCCGTTCAGACAGCAAGGGAGATGCTGGAGCCGAATGAACGGAGCCAAGGGACGGTGACCTAGACCTCTTTCTAGATGTCGGCTCCGATGGTCTAGTCGGAGCCGACACAGGAATTTCCAATGCCTCGGCTCCAGCCGGAGCCGAGGAAACCACAGAAGCTGCAGTCTGAGACTCATCGGCTCCAGCCAGAGCCGATGTAGCAGGAGGTTTCGAAGCCTTAGACCTCGACTCAGAAGCTGGAGTCGAGGACCTAGAAGCCTTAGAGGGTTTGCCCGAAGTAACAGTAAGGGAACCCTCAGGCTTAAGCAAACCTCTTAAAATAAGTTTATTTTTTCTTTCCTGCAGGACTCTGGGGCTGAAGCCATGGCATACAGCACAAGAGTCCTGCAGGTGTAAAGGTCCCAGGCAGTAAACACAAGAAGTGTGACCGTCTGTCAGAGACATTTTCTGACAGCACGAGTCACACTTCTTGAAGCCTGAGACCTTTGAATCCTTGGACATTTTCAAGGAACCGAAAAGTGTAACCACCACACAAAAACACAAACACACCGATTACACTATGAGAAAAAGTTTAAACTAAATTAAACTAATAAAATTAGTTAGTTAGTTTAGGTTTTAGGTATTTATATATCCCTACCAAAAACACAAACACTCCACAATTAGGGATAGCAGGGCCCGAAGGCCTAAGGAAAGAACTTATAAGTTCTTGAGGGAAAAAAAGGGGGAGTAAAGGTAGAAAAGGATAAAATCCACTAAACTAAGGGAAATATGAAAAAACTAAGTTAAAAGGGGATTTAAATTAGTCCAAATAGACTGATCTAATGAACTGACCTGAGTCGGTAGAAAAACAACACCTCGATCGCTGTAGCGGCAAACGAGATCTGGGGTAATTCACGCCTAGCATTGTGGGATATAAGGGGAGCCTCGAGCCGGTGGAACCAACTCTCGAGCTTTTAGAGTGGCCGAGTCGGAGCCGAGGTCGGCTCCGAACCCATCCAGCAAGAATGAAGGCGAGATAGACAACTTAACATCTGGTGTTTTGGTAGAAATTTGAGAGGGTAAGACAGGAAGGGACTGAATGAAAAATACATGTTAACAATGTCTTTGTAAAGACCAAGTTGAACGGATCTGGGTCATATTAATAAATATAACTTACGGAGAGTAATTTTAAAAATTAAGCAGGACATGTACTGTGCAAAAATCAGAGAGGCAATATGCATGAGAAATATAACTGTGCATACTGTTGCGGCTGAACAATAAAAATAAATACATGAATAAACAAACCAACCAACCCATGGAGAGACTTTGCCAGTCAAACCTTTTCCATTACGCCAAGGATGAGCAACATAAAAATGAGCTCACAGGAAAAATCAACAAAGCACATCAGAAATGAGCCAAAGACCAATGTTGACAGACCGAGATAATCAGGTAAAAAGACCAACAAAATTAAGTTAGTAAATAAGATCTGTAAAAATAATAATCCAACTAAATTACTTTAGACATGTGCAGTGTGGTTCTATAAAATGTAAATGAGGAAGACTGGAAGATTACTGGCTGTGCTACACTGGTGGGATAACTGAGAAGCAAAAACCCTACTTTAGGTCATTAATATCTGAAACGCTTAATGGGTGAAGTAGCAGCCAAGTAAAACAGGCCTGTACTTATTAACATTTGTATAAAAGTATTTTTTATTATACAATACCATTCTGTAAAGTAGTTCTGTACAGCATGCAGTCAGAGGTATTTTAAATGCAAGATGGGAAAGTTTTAACAAATGGATGTTGTATTTGCTGGTGATATTAACTGTAATGTATCCAGGATTAAAGCACCGAAACAAGTAAAGTGATGGGGGGCATGGTCAAGGTGGTGAACAGTTAGCAGGACTTTTTTTTTAGCTCTGCTTTATTGTAACATCTCTGACAGAATTTTTACTAAAAAATTTCAAACAGAACATTTCAAAACTTGATGGATTTATAGTTGAACACCTGCTGAAAAATTTACTACAAAATAACAAGTCTGAAACTCTTAACTGCTTTTTTCCTGTCATGAAAACTAGAAAGAACTAATGGTCTCAGAATGAGCCACTCTAAGCCTGGTGTGCAGGATAGTACTATGAAAAAAAAAGACATACAGGCTATAATGTATAACCCCACTAAAATGGATTTCAAGGGACCTGGCAAAGTTGTCCATTATATCCAGTATCCGCTATATCCACAGGTGGTGCAAAAGCATTCCCAACTGAAGATAGTGGCCACAAAATAAGCACAAAAAACACCAATACAGCAACTGAAGGGGAATGAGAAAAATGCCAGAAGTCTAAATCTCAAAATGCACGCACTCGAGGCCCTTCTCAGTATGGAGAACATCGATGTCTGTGCTGTGACTGAAACCTGGTTCAAGGCTCCTGAGAGCACCCCGGCACTATCAGGTTTTACCTCATATCATGCGTTCCGGCCCCAAAACCTGGACCACACCACAAAAGGAGGGGGTGTATCCATATTCATCAAGGATACCCACACCTCCAGGTTGGTGGCAACGCACGAAGCATCGGAAACCATCCAGGTGCAATTAACCATAGGCAAAACTGCTCTACAATTTGTAGCATGCTACAGGCCACCCTCTCAAACTCAGGAACCCCACACAGCCTTCCTGAAGACACTGGAGGGTATAAATGTATCTCCAAACACCATTATATTGGGTGACTTCAACTACCCGAATATAGACTGGGAACATTACTCAAGCCCCAACTTTCTAGCCCAAAGGTTCCTGGAGTTCATAAATTCAAATGCCATGGAACAACTAGTCACCGTTCCCACAAGAGGAGAAAATATACTAGATCTCATCATCACAAACATGGGGACAAAATGCTCCACACTGGAAGTATATCCCTCATTGGTGAGATCAGATCACAAACTTATCTCACTGGAAATCCACATCCCGCCCCCACACCAAACAAAAAAGACCACAGTGAAGAACTTCTCTAAAGCAAACTTCACACTACTCAAGACTGGTGTGGTATCCTTCAAGGCCCCCGAGCCAGTGGAAACCACAATCCAAGCTGCGGAAGCCCTTACAAATGCCTTCTACGAACACCTCCAGGACTGCATGGGTCAGGCAATCCCCTAATAAAACCAAGACTCTTTCCACCAAGGGCAAACGTCCAGTCTGGTGGACCTCAGCCATAAACAAACTTTACAATAAGAGGAGAAAGCTGTTACATGATAGAGCAAGATCCATAAAAGAGAAGACACCCTTGATCATTATTAGTAAAAAAATACGAGCACTCATAAAATCATCCAAGGCCAACTTTGAGAGAAAAATTGCAATAGATTCAAAAGACAATCATAAGGCCTTCTTCAGCTATGTTAGAAACCTGGGTGGAAACTCCCAGATATCCGCAGAATTAGTCCAAAATGATACAAAAATCATTGAACCCACAGACATTGCCAACATACTGGCAGACAGGTTCAGTGCAAACTTCACCCCCCCCCCCAAAAGGAGAGATAACTATCCCAGCAGAGTGTAGCCTCTCAGACATCTCAAATGCTTCTCAGAAGTACAGACAAACATAGGAGGACTATGGCTGACAAAGTTTGCAGATGACTGCAAACTGGGTGCCATAGTGGAAAGTACATCGGACACAGATATCCTTCAGAGGGGTCTCACGGAAACTGATAACTGGTGCCAGAGCCATGGCCTGAAGTTAAATGCCAAAAAATGTATAGTCATACCCTTCGGGAAAAACAAGGTAACCCCAAGCTACCATATAGGTGGCAATCCATTAAGCACAGAAGAGGTTATCAGGGACCTGGGTACCCAGGTTGACAGTGGCCTTTCTTTTGACACTCACATTGCTAAAGTGGTTAGAAAGACCTTCTACATTGCCCACCTGATCATGAAGGGATTCACATCCAGATCAAGTGAGGTCATTGTTCCCCTGTACTTTTCACTTATCAGACCAATGATCGAGTACAATGCCCCATTCGGGATGTATCTCACCCGACACCTGCAGCAATTGGAGAGACCCCAAAAGTTCCTCACCAAAAGGATAAAGGGACTCCAAAATCTGTCATATGCTGCCAGACTGAAGAAACTCCAGCTCTATTCAGTCGCATACCGCCTGCTCAGAGGTGACCTGTGCCTGACATACAAGGCCATGTCCAACCCGGAATTAATTAATGGACATGCTCCACCTCAAAAAATCCAAATCTACCAGATCCACTAGAGCAAGCGACTTAAACCTTAGCACGGATATAAATAGGACATGCTGGAGGGATAGATTAGTCACCCAGAGACTCTCTATGCTGTGGAATAAAATCCCGGTCCATGTGAGGCAGAGCACCTCGCTGGCTCTGTTCAAGAGAAATCTTGACCGGTGGATGGGAGATCGTAGGTTTACCCCGGGAATCATCTCTGTGTCACTGCTGGACAGAGGCACAACAAACTAATGGGCACAGTATTTTTTAACATAAGGGGTGGCGTAAGCCACAAAACTTTGGGCTAGGCTTATAAATGCCTTAGGGCAGACAGCCTAGTATAAACCTATGAACCCTATGCAAGTAAAAATAAAATACACAGCGTAAAAAAAATAATCTCTGCTTTCATCCAAACAAGGACTTCGTCAGAATAACAACTCTAAAATACAATACTATTTAAAAAGAACCCACCCAATGGCAATCAGTAACCAATTAAATGCACAATAAACTAATCACATTTAAAAACACATGCTAAGTAAAAACACATTCTAAATAAAAATCAACACTTCCGTTAACTTTAGTCTTCTTCCCTTCAAAAAACAAATATCAACATGTTCATTAAGGCTGGGTGCCTTATAAAGTTTAGTTTAATTTGCCACAGTGTTTCTTTTTGTTTCCTTTGTTCATAAAGTCACCCCCTCTTAAATCTAAGGGAACTGCTTCTACCACAATATAAAGAAACTTCTTAAACTCAACACAAACTTGCGAGTGTTTAAACAAGGCACTGTTTTCATCCTTAGATTTAATGGCATATAGATGTTCTCTAATTCTCTCTCCCAAGCTCCTAGTTGTCATGCCTATATAATATGCATTGGAACTGGACCATAGCTCTCAACCTCTTAGCACAAAAAAAATCTGGACAAACTCTGACAGAATTGGGGGACAAAGGCCCCAAAATAGGTACAGGTTTTAAGCATTGTTCTTATAAGCCTAGAACGTTGCTAGAAAAACAGGATTTGTCTTAGCATGTATTTTTCTGAAGGATAAGAAGTCTGAAACACAAATGTATATCATTATTTAGTGACTTCAGTCCTGAAATCATCCCAGTGACTTGGCAGAAAATCACTAATTTTATGAAGAACAGACCAAAAATATGAGGCAAAAATCTGAACATCCTGTGAAAATCTGGACAACTGAGAGATATCAACTGGAGCATATACTGACATATACCACTCCCCTAGATTTATTGGGAAAACTCCTGGAATAGGAATAGTGGATGTAAGATGTTCTAAAGCAAGACAAGGTCCTTCCAATATAAATCTGTAAACATTGCAATCACCACAATTGCACATCCTGTTCTTTTTCAAGTGCTGTATTGATGGTTTTTTTTGGTGCCTATATCCATAGATTCATAGGTGTGTACAAGGCTAATGGCCTTGGGGCCTTTACAAGCCTAGCCCATAGAAGTGCCCTGGCATTGTGCCACCCGTCGTTAGTTCCCAGTGCCTCTATCAAGTAGAGCCACTGGAGTGATCTCCAGGGTGAACTTTCTGTTTACCATCCACTCATGATTTTGCTTGAAGAGGGCTAGTGAGGTGCTCTGCTTGACATGTATGGGAAGTCTATTCCAGAGCATGGGCAGTCTCTGGGTTATGAACCTGTCCCTCCAGCATGTTCTGTTGATTGTGGTAATGAGTTTGAGGTCTCTGGAGCGTGTGGTACAGACATATTGGGATTTCTTTAGATATAGCATTTTTAACAGAGCTGGGTCAGACATGGCTTTGCAAGTCAATCAGAGATAGTCTCTTAGTAGAAGATACGAGACAGAGAATAGCTCAAATTTGTTTCGAGTCTGTCCATGTAAGACATGTGTTTAAGGCCTAGGATCCCCTTCGTGAGGTACTTTTGTGGCCTCTCTAACTGTTGCAGGTGTCTAGTGAGGTACATGCTAAATGGGGCATTATGACTGGTCTAATGAGGGAAGAGTAGAGAGAAATGGATGACCTCTTTCTTCCTGGATCCAAAACCCTTGGTAATGAGATGTGCCACATAGGACTTTCTGACCACAGTGGCAATGTGGTGGTCGAAGGAGAGGTTGCTGTCAACCTGTCTCCCCAGATCTCTTATAATGCCTTCAGCAGGCTCCCATCGATGTGGTAATTAGTGGGAACGGAGCTTTTGTAAAAAGGGGATGATGACACATTTTTTTGGTATTAAGCTTAAGGCCATGGTTTTGACACCAGTCACTGGTCTCAGTGAGGCCTTTCTGTAGGATGTCTGCATCATTTGGAGAGTTAATAATGGCTCCCAGCTTGTAGTCATCTGAATTTGGTCAGCCAGAGTCCCTCCGTGTTGGTCTGGACTTCTGAAAAGTAGATGCCAAACAAGAGAGGACCCAGGACCAAACACTGTGAGAGTCCATTCATGACTGGTCTGTAGTCTGACTTGGGAGTCCGCTACTTTCACACGGTGGGTTCTATTTGTGAGCCAATTTGCAACCCACCTAACAATATAGGGGTTGATGCCTAGTTTGCGGAGATTACCAATAATTCCAGAGTGAGGAATGGTATCAAAGGCCTTGGCCAGATCGAGGCAGGCTGTATAAACTGCCTTACCTTCATCCACTGCTCTGGTGACTGACTCAAAGTAGTCAACCAAGTTGAGCAGACACAATCTACCTTTCACAAAACCAAATTGCGTGGGATCGAGAGTTTGTAGATTGACTACATCCTTGTTAATTAGGTCCACGATGATGCGCTCCATAGCCTTGCATGCATATCAGACTTGCCAGGGTAATGGGACAATAATTTTCAGTGTCTGCAGTCACTCCTCCTTTATAGAGATGGATGACTGTAGCAGTGTACCATTCTGTAGGGACAAAGCCGGAGGTGAGGCTGTGAGTGAACAGATCACACAGATGTGGTGACAGTTCACTTTGTAATTCATGTAGAACACAGACAAGGATATTGTCGAGTCCCACAGAAGCAGTACTCTTGGCCTTAGACAATGCAGCTTTAACCTGTGCTGCAGTAATTTTGGGTTGCCTGGCATTCTTCTGGTATTGAGATTGGTTCTTCTGTGGGGGAGAGAGGGGTAAAGTTTGCACTGAATATGTCAGCCAGTATGTTGCCAATATTTGTTGGCTCAGTATGGGAGGTACCATTGTGCAGTAACTCAGAGCAAGTCTGGGTATTGGCATGGAGATCCTTGATATAGCTGCTTTGTAGTTGTTTTTAGTGTCTGCCTCAATTCTGCCTTCACAGCTGGCTTTGGAGGTTTTGATGAGGGATCTCAACTTTTTGTTAAGGCTAATAAGGGAATTTGCCCAGTCTTGGGACTTCACCTTTTTCCTGCAACAGCTTCTTCCTTCTGTTGTAGAGTTTGTTAATGGCAGGGGACCACCAGACTGGCTTCCTTTTTTTGAAGGAGAGCATCTTGGTTCTGTTGATTATGGCTAGTTCCCTGCATTTATGTATGTGTTCGTACAGTACATTGGTGTATGATTCGGCAGTCATTCATCTATTTTCCATTGGCATGGTGTGACAGATCCACACAGTCTACCAGTTTTTGTTATGCCTCGAGTCACATATCACTGTGTATGTTTAATTATTGTTAGATTGATTATTGCTAGATCTGACATGCCACTACCTCACTATATGCTGCTAATATTGTAACAATACAATATGCTTAAGAGCAGGCCTTGCTCACTGATTACTGGTATTACTGAACTTTTGTTAACCTATAAGTTGTTGATCAGCTTAAAAGATGTTTATCAGACTATGGGGATTTCAAGAAGGAACTATATCACAAGTTTGTGAGCTAACTATTCTTTGAAAAAGGGAAGTAAGGCACAAGACCAGACATTACGAGACTTGTTTACAACTTAGGAAATGATCTGTAATTTTCTAAAATATTCCATCAACTCATAATGATCTTGTAATGTCATATTTTCTACAATATTCCATCAACTCATGATGAGCTTGTGATCAATATGTCATTAGTTGAACCTGTTGACCCTGTTGTTTGTTCAAGACTATAAAAAGCTCAAAGGCTAAAATGGAAATCATCATCATCCAGATTTGATCACAGCACCAGCCTAAACTGAGCTTAGAGCCATTTCGCCAGTGTCGGCCTTGCCTTGACTGAACAGATAGCTGCACTGGATAGGATTGAGGTCTCCCTATCAGTGGCAAAGATGATTTTGTTTATGCATATGCTTGTAAGTACATGATCTATTAGTTCTTTTGTTTATTTAGTATTAGTTTTACTGTTTATTTAGTAAGATTTTGTTTAATAAATTGTTAAGTTTCAGCCTTGGTGTCTTGTGTCATTTCTCATCCTGTATTAACCTCAGACTTTAAAGTAACGGACTAGTTATTTGGCGCAGCGAGCAGGGTCTGAGGTTTGTAGTGGAAATGTCATAACAATCAATGTTTTTGCCTTTAAAACATATAGGCATAGGTAAGAAGGATGCTGTGTCAGGCACCCCAAATAAGTTGGGCGTTGGTACTATGATGCTAGCATTGTTTGGGAAATGGGATCCTCTTGCTAAGGTGTTAAGTCAAGTTTCACCCCCTCCTTCCCCAAAACCTTTGCAAGAAAGACCTAAGGCAGACCCCGATAGTCTAGCTAAAGCTTTATCAGAACTTAAATTGGATAAGGGGAAAAAGGTGACGGAAGGGGTGGGAGCAGCCAGATGGCTGTTCTTTGAAGCAATTCAGGAATTAGACAGAGATGTAGAGAAACTAAAAGAAAAAGTTTTAGAGTTAGAAGAGCAATGTAAAGAACATACTCACACACACAGAATGGATAGAGATGCCTTAGAAAAGGCAGATATGGCACTTGTCAAAGCAGGAGAGGAAGCTGAACACTGGAAATCTAATTCAGTGACTTTAGCTACTCGAATAATTCAGCAGTATAGACAGCAGAATGAAAAAGCGCCGCCCGCCTTCAAGGCCTCAGGTTCGTGCTTTGCTGTGTAAGGCAGAGTTTGACCCTGAAAAGTGGGAAGGTGATCTCTCCTCAACTGATGAGGGTGATAGTGATTTTGAAATAGTAAATTCCCCATCAGTTGAGGCACGCCCAGTTATTGAGAGCAAGGGACAGTATACTGGGGGGCGGTGCCACAACAATGGGTTGAGGTGCAGAGTTATACCCAAGCTGAATTATTAAATGTAATCCAAACCTATAAGCAAAAGCCAGGGGAAACTGTTTTGGCATGGTTTCTTCGGGTTTGGGATACAGGGGGAGAAGCAGTGTCTCTAATGCCGAAGAAATGCACCAATGTGCATGCTTGGTGTTTCACCCACGGTTAAAACAAATAGTAAATAATGTGAACCATGATGATCCCCAGGTGACTACACTGGTGGTGTGGTTAGCCTCGGCTTTCCTAGCTACTTGGCCTGATGCTACAGCAGTAGCTGATGAACATAAACCTTGGAAAACCATAGCAGAGGCAATACGACAGTTAAGAGAAATGGCTATGTTGGCTACCATTTATTCATTGGAATTAAGGAATGGGGCATTAGTGCTTCCGAAAGGACCAGATGCACAAATTATGACCAGCAATATGAGGAGTAAATTGATCAAAAATGCACCACAGTGGTGGAAAGGGCAGCTGATGGCTGCCCTGGCAGGCTGTGTAGGTCAGCAGATATGGGATGTAATAGCCACTCTAAATCAAATGTCAGGACTACTGGAAGAAAGAGAACAGAGAAGAGCTAGAAAGGAAAATGCAGATAAATCTGGTGAAAAAGTTACAAGAAAGCAAATGTTTCTGGATCTATTAAGGTGGGGGGTAGAAGTTGCGGAAATAGATGGGATAGCTACTGAGGAATTATATAAAAAGTGGAAGCAAAAACAAAAGGAGAAAGGATCAAGCTCTGCGGGTAAAAAGCAAACCCCTACAAAGAGTCCAACCAGAAGTACCACTGAAAGGAAGGTAGGGTGGAATCAATTATATCCTGACATCCCTACTGATGAGGAGCTAGCAGTGGCAAAAGGGGGGGTTTAGTGATGACAGAGATTGGGGAGAAAAGGAATGGAGAACCCCGGTTAAAAAAACAGATCGACTAGTAGGTGGGTCCCCAGTAGCTAGGGGTACAGTAAGAGCAATTACACCTGGGGACTGATGCCCTTACATACCCCCTTACCATTTTTTGGAGGGGAGGACCGCAACATGTGATGACTCTGGTAGACACAGGATCAGAAATAACCATTTTTGCAGGCAAACCCCATAAATTTCATGGACAACATGTAGAGATTGATGGTTATGGAGGGGCAAAAACACTAGGTACCAAAACCAAGGTTAAGATAGCTTTTGGGGAAGGTATTCCTATTTTCATTGAAGCAGTAATAGCTCCAGCACCTGAGCACATTTTAGGAATAGATGTGTTAAAGGGCAAAACTTTGAAACCACTGTAGGGCCATTTAGATTTGGAGTGCGGCATTATTCAGTCAACGCAGTTAAGGCTGTAGTCCGAGGCAATGCTAAGTGGGAACCGCTTTATATTCCCACACCTAAAACAACAGTAAACATCAAACAATATTGTATCGCAGGTGGGCACGCTGAGATCACGGAGACGATCCAAGAACTGCTTTGGGTTGGTATACATGAGCCAACAGTGAGTTCATTCAACAGTCCGGTATGGCCAGTAAAGAAACCTGATGGATCATGGAGGATGACTGTAGATTATTGAGGTCTGAACAAGGTGGCCCCACCCTTAGTGGCAGCTGTTCCAGACATTGTTATGATCGTAAAAAGATTGTCTTCATCTGCTGGACCATATCATGCAGTTTTGGACTTGGCAAATGCCTTCTTCTCCATTCCAAAAGCAGAAGAAAGCAGAGCCCAATTTGTGTTTACCTGGGAGGGGCGGCAGTATACCTTCCAAGTGTTACCACAGCGATATCTGCACAGCCCTACCCTGTGTCATGGACTAGTGGCTAGAGACCTAGCCAAGTTACGGCTGGACAAAGTGACTACTTTTCATTACATTGATGACATAATGATTAGTGGAAAAAAATCTGATGTAGATATGGCACTAAAAACTGTAATTCAGCACCTTCAGAACAGAGGGTGGGCTAAAAATGAGAATAAAACACAACAAGGGACATCAGTAAAATTCCTTGGTATGATTTGGAATGGAGTGAAAAGGGAAATTCCTGCAGCAGCACTAGAGAGCATTCAGAAAATTGCAGTCCCAAAAATGAAACCGCAGGCACAGGCCTTCTTGGGAGCAATGGGCTTTTGGAGAGCATTTGTACCTCACCTCGGACTGATTTTGCGACCCATTCACTATGTAACAAGGAAAAAAAAATGCAACTTTCAATGGGGTCCCAAGCAGCAAACGGCTTTCGAGGAAGCAAAAAGGGCCCTACAGCAGAGTGTGGGGCTGGGCCCAGTTGATCCACAGCAACCTTTTATCCTTGAAGTAACACTTGCCAATAATGTTATGTCTTGGGGGCTGTGGCAGAAGGATGACACTGGGAAAAGAGATCCTTGGGATTTTGGTCCAACTCCCTGACTGGAGTGCAGGTGAGATATAGCCCCCTTGAGCAGCATGTGCTAGCAGTTTACACAGCACTGATTCATACTGAAGGAATAACTAAACAACAAACAGTGACAGTTAAGATACACTACCTAATCCAGGGGTGGTTAGGGGTGGTTACTAGATAATAATTTAATGAAAACTCTATAAATAGCACAATCTTCGACTCTGCAGAAATGAAAATGGTATTTACAGGAAAGGGCCAACATCGTGCTTGGAGTACCTCAAGTACAACAACAGTTGGCTGGACTGGTAATTTTAGATGATGCTGATGCGACACAACAACAGCGACATGAGCTTCCAAAATCCCCAATCAGTAAAGCATTACCATTTGATAATTTAGATGCAGAAAAACAGAAATATGCATGGTTTACTGATGGTTCTGCTAAAATTGGATCAAATGGTAGGACTTGGACTGCGGTGGCTTATTGCCCACGAACAGAAACTGTGTTATTTGATGAAGGCACTGCTGGTTCAAATAATCAGGCAAAATTACGAGCTGTTGCCCTGGTCATCGATAGTTTATCACCTGGAGATAAAGTGTACATCTATACTGACAGCTGGGCAGTTTTTAAGGGACTAACAACCAGGTTACCTGCCTGGCAACAACAAAATTGAAAGATCCATGGCAGACCTTTATGGGGAGGTTCAGAAGACTGGCAACGGATTTGGAAAAAAGCTCGACAATGCAAAATTAGTGTTGGACATGTAGATGCCCATGCATCACTTGTAACAAATGAAAGGAGGCATAACCAGCAGGTAGATAAGATGGCCGCAGTACGTATTGCTGAAGATAAAGCCGAAAGTGCTAGCATGGCAAGATAGGCCCATGATCAGAGTGGGTACTTGGGAAAAGATGCAACAATAGCATGGGCACGAAGGCATGGTATGCAGTTAAATAAGAAAATAACTACAGATGTTATAAAGCAGTGTGAAATCCGTCAAAGAAATAAACAAAAGCAACTGCAAGCAGATGCATGTGGACACATTCACTGAGGCAGTCATCCAGCACAAATCTGGCAAATAGACTTTATTGGTCCCTTACCACTGGATCAAAATCAGCAATATTGCCTAACAATGGTGGACACTTATTCAGGATTACTAATGGTGTCCCCATGCAAAAAGGCAAACCAGCAAGCAGTGTTAAAAGGATTGAATAAATTGTGTGTGACGTATGGGATTCCCAGTGAAATCCAAAGTGACCAAGGCAGCCACTTTACCGGAGCAGAGGTTCAAGAATGGGCAAAGAAAAATGGAGTTCGATGGGTGCTGCATATCCCATATCATCCTCAGCCTGCTGGTTTGATTGAATGGCATAATGGGCTCCTTAAAGAACAAATCCAAAAGAATACAAATGATGGAACGTTACGAGGCTGGGCAAAGGTATTAGAATTAGCTGTGAGCCAGCTAAATAATAGGCCTCGAAAGCATCAAGGAACCCCTTTGCAAATGCATATGAATGACATTCGGTCCAACTGTTGTATTTTAAAACTAGAAAAACTAAACCTAAATGCTGTATTATCCTCTTTTGACAAATACTGATCAAACTCAGTTCTGGCTATGTGCACTGACTAAACAAAGGGTGCCAGCACAAAATATAGTATTAGTTGAGACAGGTTGGAAACTCTTTCTCCCAGAAAATTGGCATTGGGGGCTAAAAGGACTATTAGGAAAAAGTTGGGAGGTTTTTACATTATGGGAGCCAGAATGAGAAGTGATAGTAAAGGCTATCAATTTAGATAAGACACAGATGATTTAAAAAGGACAACCTTTAGTAGAAATTTGTATGCATCAAGACTGTGATACTAAATCAAGCAAACGGCTGGGAATGAAAGTTAAAGTGACCACACCTAATCAGCCAAATAAACATGGGACTGTGATTTGTGCTGGACCTGGTAATACTGTTTTAGTATTACTTGATTCTGCTAAGCAACCATTGTACTTTCCCTCTCCATAGATTATTGCCACTGTTTGGGAAGGTGACAACCTTTTCTGACGACAACACAATGACACCTCGGAAACCCTATCTCCGAGTTTGAAAATATATGCCATGGACAATAGTTCAACTGTATTTGATGGTTTGGGACATGTGGTAAGGTATACAAGAGGATATAAAACTGTAAGTAGTGCTAGAGTTATACAACGTATTAAAATGATAGTTAACATGACAGCAGTTGATATTACTACCCGGTATCCACATTGTAAAATTGTACAATTATGGCCGGTTAAATTCCTTGCATATCAAATACAGACATTACAAATATAAAAGGAATAAACGTGATGTTACAGGTATTCTTGGTACTGCACTAGGTGCAGTCGAAACAGGAACTGGATTCTTAAACAGTGCAGACAGATACCCTACGTAGCAAATTGAGCCGTTTGGGCACTGACCTAAATATGGCCTTTAAACTACTAGCAGATCATGATCCCGAACTGGGACAAAGAACTGTAAATAAGAAGTTATGTACTCACCATAACGTTCCATCTGAGTAGGTGACTTCATTTGGATGCAACCTGTGGGTATCGGATCCGACATCGGATCTGAGCCGGCAGTTCAAAAGCTTTAGGATCCAAGCTCCTAGCTCCTCCCTCTACCCATAACCCCTTGCCAAGCTGTGACTGACCTCAGACTGAGTTTGCCCTGTAAATACTAATATAACAGATTCCTGGGAAACCAGGGCTAATATTGCTAAGAAGGTCAGGGCGATGGAGGGGGGGATGGTTGCATCCAAATTAAGTCACCTATTCAGATGGAACGTTATGGTGAGTACATAACTTCTTAATCTGAAGTAGGCAGACTTCATTTGTCTGCAACCTGTAGGACAGAGTCCTCAGCTACCCAAATCTTGGGCGGCCGTCATGGAAGGATGTTCCGGAGCACCGCAGAGCCAAAGGATGCTCTCCCTCAGGAAACAACATCCACTTTATAATGCGAGATGAAAGTATGAGATGAGGTCCAAGTGGCTGCTGCACAGATATCATCTAATGGCACTCTAGATTTAAAAGCAGCAGACGTGGATACTGCCCTGGTAGAGTGCGCTGTAATTCTCTGAGGAGCTGGCCTTCCTGAGGTGTCATAAGCCTGCAAGATACAGTTAGAAATCCACTTCGACAGGGTAACCTTAGAGATTGCCTTACCCAGTGGGAATTTTGCAAAGGAGATGAACAGTTGATCGGATTTCCTATGACCAGCTGTTCTGTGAATATAGAAGCGGAGCTGTCTGTGAACATCTAAAGAATGTAATTTATATTCTCCTTTGTTTTTATAGTTGGGGAAAAAAACTGGCAAGTTAATCAATTGGTTGATATTGGATTCTGAAGAAATCTTCGGTAGAAAGGAAGGATTGGTCCTGAGGAAAACCCTATCAGGAAAAAAGGAAAGATACGGTGGTTTGACGCATAAAGCCTGGAGTTCAGAAACTCTTCTAGCTGATGTAATGGCTACTAAGAAAGCAGTTTTCCAGGAGAGGTATTTCAAATCCACAGAGGCTGCAGGCTCAAAGGGGGGAGCGGTTAGGGCCTGCAGGACTAGAGATAAGTCCCAAGGTGGTATAGCTTCCTTAACCGGAGGTTTCAAGAGAAATGCACCTTTGAGGAAGGTTTTACAAATTTTTGCAGCCATGAGAGGTGTTGAGTCATGACCCACATGGTAATGGGAAATAGCTGCCATCTGTACCTTTACCGTGGAAGAGCTTGCTCCTTGCTGAAAAAGGTCTGTCAAGAAGTCCAGTACCGCCGAAAGTGATGCAGAAAAAGGGTCAAGGTTGTTATGTTCTGCCCAAATAGAAAACCTCTTCCATTTGCTTCGATAAACCTTCCTAGTGGAAGGTTTATGGGTCGCCACTAATATGGCTTTCACTGGTGACGAGACACCGGGAGTCCTTATCAGGGATGGAACTGGAGCAGTCAGGCTGTCAATTTCAGAGTGTGAAGGTTCGGAATTGGAAGCCCTTGAGGATGGGAGATGAGATCCGGAATTGGATCTAGAATCCAGGGTGGATTCACTCTGTGAGACCACACAAAAGGGAACCAAGGTTGACGAGGCCAGAACGGGGCAATGAGAATCATTTTGCTCCCCAAGCTGTTGGCTTTCTGCAAAAGTTTCTGCATTAGAGGCAGTGGAGGGTAAGCGTAAAGGAGACCGGAGGCCAAGCATGCACCAGGACGTCTCTTGGGGATTCCCCGAATGGGGGCAATAGAGCGAAGAAACTGTCACATTTGGCGTTTGAGGGAGAAGCAAAAAGATCGCAACAGGGTTGCCCCCAGACGGCAAAAATCTGCTTCGCTACTAGAGTGTTGAGAGACCATTCGTGAGGGGAAAGAATGGTGTGACTGAGCTTGTCCGCTAGGATGTTGGACCTTCCCGGAATGTGCGTTGCCACAAGAAAGCGATTGGTGGAGATTGCCCATTCCCAGACTCTCATGGCCTCTCGACAAAGGGGATAGGGACCTGGTTCCCCCCTGTTTGTTGATGTACCAGACTACCGACATGTTGTCCCTCTGGATAGCAATAGTCCCTGCAGGGAGAAGGCTGTGTAGTGCTTGCAACGCTAATAGCACCGCCCTCATCTCCAGGACATTTATATGCAGTGAGGTCTCTGAACTGTTCCACGTGCCTTGGACAATTTTGCCTGCTGAATGTCCCCCCCACCCGAGGCGAGAAGCGTCCGTGGTCACCGTGGCTAGGGGGAAAGCAGCACAGAAAGGTCTCCCTGTTAGGAGTTCCGATGACTGGAGCCACCAAAAAAAGGGAGCTCTTGCATGTTTTGCTGATAGCTATCGGGCTGCTGAGAGGGAAGTAAAGCGGGGACCATTGGACCTGGAGGGTCCATTGAAGAATCCGCATGTGTAGTAGAGCATGAAGAAGAAGCGGAATGGCTGCCGCCACTGAACCTAGGGCCCTCAGGACCGAAGCTGCCGTCGGAGCAGGTCGTAAGATGGCCGCGACATGACACCTCAGGTTGGACAGTCGATCCGGGGTGAGGAATGCCCGCATTTTTTTTGTGTCCAATCTTCCTCCTATAAAGTCTATAAGCTGTGTGGGATTCAGTGAAGACTTCTCTTTGTTTATGGTGATGCCCAGCCGAGGGGCTATGTGAAGGAAATAGTCCCTGGCTGAGCACAGCAGATGCCTTGATGACGCCGTGAGGAGCCAGTCGTCCAGGTATGGAAACACCTGAATTCCCTGGAGTCTCAGGTGGGCCGCTACCACTGCTAGTACTTTGGTAAACACCCTGGGGGCAGAGGTGAGACCAAAGGGAAGGACCCTGAACTGGTAGTGACTGGCTCCCAGCCAGAAGCGAAGAAACCTCCTGGACCGTCTGTCCATCAGAATGTGGTAGTACGTGTCCTTGAGGTCTATGGAACACATCCAGTCGTTCTCCCGCAAAAGGGGGAGGATAGATTGTAAGGTGACCATCCGGAATTTTTGCTTGGTTACAGACAGGTTCAGTTGTGACAGGTCTAGAATCGGTCTTAAGTCCCCCGTCTTCTTTGGCACCAAGAAGAACCTGGAGTAAAACCCTGATCCGGTCTGATCGAGGGACACGCTGGATGGCTCTTTTTGTTAGCAGCTGCGCGATCTCGATAGCTGCTGCCTCCCTTTGATCGGGTGGTACATCGGGGAGGCTTCGGGATCTGGGAATTCCGTGAAAGGGGATTGAATAGCCTCTGGATATCACCCGAAGCACCCAACGGTCTGACGTGATTGACTCCCATGTTGTCAGGTATTTCGAAAACCGCCCCCCGACCACCTCCAGAGATGGGCGGCCGGGCAACCCCTCAGGGTTGCTGCGTGGGTCTGTCAGAGAAAGGTTCTCTGGACCCAAAGTTCCTAGGAGCCCCTCTGCCTCTAGGACGGCGACCCCCTTGTCCTCCTCTGCCACGGAAGGACTGGTTGTCCGGAGCAGGTTGGGATTGCTGCGATTTCCGGAACCACATCTTCTTCTGTCCCTTTTGGTTCTTTGAGAAGGACCTCTGGGGAGCTGAAAAGCGGACTCCAACAGCAGACAGCGTCTTCCCTTCCTTTTCGCTCTGGACCAGCGTTTCACAAACTGTTTTGCCAAAAAGGGCAGAACCATCGAAGGCCCCCTTCGCGAAGGTCGCTTTGAAGGGCTCTGCGAAGTCACAGTGGCGGAGCCAGGCCTGACGCCTCATGACGAGGCCCGATCCGCTAGCTCTAGCGGCTCCCACAGTTGCGTGAGAAAGTAGCCGCATAGAAGTATTAGAAACCGCTCAGAGTGGCCATACGGGTGGAGTACACGTGTCTGTCCTCCGCCGACATGGACTCTCGGGGGGATGCAGCATACTCTTTAATCAGGTCTCGCTGCATCCTTATGACATGTGCCATGTAGTTCAGTGCCCTCAAAGAGAAGGTTGCTGAACTAAAGACTCGCTTCCCAATGCGATCCATCGAACGGGACTCTTTGCTCGGGGGATGCATAGAGGGACTCTCCTGAGCCAACTCCCTATTTGTGGCTGCAGCCATCATCATGGCATCTACTGGGGGTCCCTTACTCCAATGTGTGCGGTCTGCAGGGGGACTAAGGATACGATCCGGGCGCTTGGGAACAGGCTCAATGGTGTCCGGGTCCTTCCACGCTCTGGTGGCAATAAGGTCCACCAGAGGATCGGCAGGAGGGGACACCCAAGAGGTAGATGGGCCCGCCTCAAATGCCTCCAAGAACAGACTCATCTGAGGAGGCCTTGGGGGCAGAACCCCCCCGATTCTTAACATTTCCATAATGTCTCCAAATGAGACATCCTCTGGGGGTGATCTTGGGGAGCCCTCCCCTTCATCCAAGTCTGTGTCTTCAGTAATGGACTCAGGGGAGTCCACGTGCCTACTCTTACACTTGTGCTTGCGAGGCACTTCCTCGGGGGGGGGGGGGGACTGTCCGAGGAGTCCTCGCCAGCACCCAGATGTTCCAAGGGAACTACTTGGGACATCGAGGCGGGCTGTCCCTGGGACCGGCTGATGGGAGCCTGGCCCAGCTGCGAGGGAGTGCGGGGTGGAGCCGAGACAGGGACCGGGGGTCCGGAAGTCTTCAACAGTGCCCTTTCCACCACGTCGAAGGCCGAGGGGGAGCGGACCTCTCTAAGCCCCGAGAGCCGACCCCCACTCGGATCCGACACATGGATCAGAGCCGGCAACGAGACTGTCGGATCCAAGAGACCGGTGCGCTCCGACCTAGACGGAGCCGAAGACACACCAGCTCCCTCTGATCCGAGGCTCGGCCCCCGGCTCCGAGAGGTCGGGTCCGAAGTACCCGAAGCACTCAAGGGATGGATCGGATCCGAGGTGCGCCGACCAATCGGATCCGAACCACCCCTGGATCCAACTCTGCCCGGCTCCGACAGCTCCGAACCCGGGAGTCGGGTCAGAGAAGGAGCTATGGGGGCGAAACATGGGGTCGAGGGCCCCCCCCGGATGGGGGGGGCCAGGAGCACTCCCATCTGCATCTGGGCCTGGATGAAACACCTCATCATCCGGTCCATATCCGCTTCAGACATAGAGAAGGTAGACCTCGATGAGGCCACCGAGGCGGACCTAGAGTGCCGCGTCGGTGACCTCGAAGGAGGACTAGTCTCCACCTCCTCGGGTCCAGGAGAGAACTGGGGGGGAATGGAGACGATGAGGAGAGCTAGAAGCCACAGGAGAGGCCCGCTTAGACGGAGGGGCTGAGACAGAGGTATCAGCCCGGCGTTTGTGGTGCCTCTCCTTGTGCCTTTCTTTCTCTCTCCTGGTTTCCCTATCCTCCGGCTTCTTGGTGGGAGGTTGAGTCCCTGCCGGGGAAAGGGAGACTGCAGCACCCGGGGAGGGCTGCTGACTAGCAGGGGCAGAGGCCGAAGCCGAATCAGGAGGGATAAGTCCCGCCAGAACCAACTTCGACCTCCGCTCCCTTAAAGCCCGGGGGTTGCACCCTGCACATATGGTACAACCAGATGACAGGTGTTCAACCCCCAGACATTTAACGCACCGAGTGTGGCCATCAGCTGGAGAAAGCTTGTGGCCACACTCGGTACATTTCGAAAACACAGCCTTAGGGGCTTCTGCCATGACTAGACCCTAACAGGCCTACACTAACACACACAAACAGACTCAAAAGCTACGCAAAACCTGTAGAAAAAAATTAAACTAAAGGGAGGAGAAAAGCCTAAGCACACACTCTTAACTAAATTTTTTAAAGAAAAAGGAAATTTTTCTGTCACAATATCAAAGAGAAATACTTGCTACTAGGAGCTCGTGAAATCCGTTGGCTACTCGAACGCGGCAAACGAAAATCTGAGGTCAGTCAGGGCTTGGCAAGGGGTTATGGGTAGAGGGAAGAGCTAGGAGCTTGGATCCTAAAGCTTTTGAACTGCCGGCTCGGATCCGATGTCGGATCCGATAACCACAGATTGCATCCAAATGAAGTCTGCCTACTTCAGATCAGTATTTTAACTCAAACTGTCTTGTGGAGGTGGATTGAACATACAAATACATATACAGAACATATTTTAAATAACTTCACAGCAGAAGTAAATCAGACCTTTTGTATCTTATCTCAACTGGCTGCCAACCAGCAATATTTGCAATTCACTCAAACTTGGGGGGCTAAAAAGGCAGCCCATTAGCAAAAGGAACTGCAACTATATCATTGGTTAAAGCCAATAGATTTTGCATGTGAAAAGTCTTGTATACTGATTTTTGACTATCTTGCTAGTAAAAAAGGAACAAAGCAGGTCTGTCCATTTGTTACATTCCCTTGCAATTTGAAAATAATTGGTGGGCACCTCAAATTGAGTCTACTTTGATTGATTATAGTAATGTACCCATTGATTTGGCAGGTTGAGAGACCTGGCCGCAAGGGTGGGTATGCATGATGGTGAAAAGGAAGCCTCACCCATACTTACATAATGAAACTGGGGAATGCACCTGGCATAGGTATGTAGTAAATGGTACAGACATCTACCAACTAAATGATACCACGGTCTGTGTGATATCCTCCTGTAAATTAGCCTGGAGTGATGGGATAATCACAAACGGTGGAGCATTCTGTAAAAGTAATGTCCATGCAATTATTACTTTTTATACTGGAGAACTTATTAGACTGACTAAATGGATGGACATTACATTTAATGCTAGCATAGAACCATTACACACTTTTAGATGGCCATCTCTAGTCCACCCAGACTTTCAACAGATTAAGCAGGAAGGACAAACAGTGTTACAACTTTTAAATAAAACACTAAATGATGCGCATCAAACAGTGATTAAAATGATTAAAGACAGAGGTACCATTGTAAAAATTGCAAATGAAATACAGGATATAACCGTTTCGCATTGGTATGATATTTTTATGTGGTCATCTAAAGCTTCAGTGTGGTTTAATTTGTTATTGCATTCTTTACTTTTGACCACAATAGTTTCAGTGTTATTTTGCTTAATATCATGCTGCATTTACTGTAAGGTAATGAAAAGATACAAATTGATCCTGTCAGTTTTAACTCTTATAAGGGATACACAACGTACGTTGCTTGATGCAAGGGGTGCCGTGTGACGGATCCACACAGTCTACCAGTTTTTGTTATGCCTCGAGCCACATATCACTGTGTATGTTTAATTATTGTTAGATTGATTATTGCTAGATCTGACATGCCACTACCTCACTATATGCTGCTAATATTGTAACAATACAATATGCTTAAGAGCAGGACTTGCTCACTGATTACTGGTATTACTGAACTTTTGTTAACCTACAAGTTGTTTATAAGCTTAAAAGATGTTTATCAGAATATGGGGATTTCAAGAAGGAACTATATCACAAGTTTGTGAGCTAACTGTTCTTTGAAAAGGGAATTAAGGCACAAGACCAGACATTACGAGACTTGTTTACAACTTAGGAAATGATCTGTAATTTTCTAAAATATTCCATCAACTCATGATGATCTTGTAATGTCATATTTTCTACAATATTCCATCAACTCATGATGAGCTTGTGATCAATATGTCATTAGTTGAACCTGTTGACCCTGTTTGTTCAAGACTATAAAAATCTCAAAGGCTAAAATGGAAATCATCATCATCTGGATTTGATCACAGCACCAGCCTGAACTGAGCTTAGAGTCATTTCGCCAGTGTCGGCCTTGCCTTGACTGAACAGATAGCTGCATTGGACAGGATTGAGGTCTCCCTATCAGTGGCAAAGATGATTTTGTTTATGCATATGCTTGTAAGTACATGACCTATTAGTTCTTCTGTTTATTTAGTATTAGTTTTACTATTTAGTAAGTTTTTGTTTAATAAATTGTTAAGTTTGAGCCTTGGTGTCTTGTGTCATTTCTAATCCTGTATTAACCTCAGACTTGAAAGTAACAGACTTGTTCACATGGGTGCCGTGAAGTTAGCCACCTCTGTTTTTAGGAGTCCAAAGTCAGATTTGGAGAAGTTTTTCATGGTGGATACTTTAGAGGGGGGTGTGGGTGAGATGTGGATTTCCATGGTGATTAGTTTGTGGTCTAATCTAACCAGGGAGGAATTGACTATTGGTGTAGAGCAACGGTTGCCCATGTTAGTAATAACCAGGTCAAGGATGTTGCTTCCTCTAGTGGGGGTAAGAATGAGCTGGTCCAAGGTATTGGAATTGATTAATTCCAGGAAGCGTTGGGCCAATGCATTGGTGCATGAGTAGTTTTCCCAGCTGATGAAGGGGCAGTTGAAATCACCTAGTATGAGAGTGTTGGGTTGGATCTTAGTTTCCAGGGTGCTTAGGAGTATGGAGCGAGAGACTTGGGACATGGCTGGGGACCTATAGCAGGCTACAACCTGAATCGCAGTCTTACCCAATGCTAGTTGTACCTGGAGTAACTCAGATGCGTTATACTAGGCTACTAGTCTGAATAGTAGCCAGAGGTGGTCTTGCCACCCACAATGCATGTCATCAGGACATCTGACTAAGCTGGGTCTAAATCAAATAATTTGAGGTGTGTGTGTGTGTGTGTGTGTGTGTGTGTGTGTGTGTGTGCGTGTGTGTGCCTTTGCAAAACAGATGCTGAGGTTTTTCAACCTAAAGAAAGCTTAAGGGAAGTGCTGAGTGCTGCACAATAGCTGCCTTGGGAAATACATTCATATTTCACTCATGAGCAACCTCCCAACCAGATGGCACACTGTTTGCAGCAGTAGCACACATGCATTCCTGTGGGTGTTGCCAGTGCAGCAAACCATGCTGTTTTCCTTCCCACATGATGGGTGAGACACTGTTAAATGCTGATTTCCTTCCTCTCCCACCCGGTCCCATCCATCACCTGTGCAGCCATTTGAACGTGGGTATTCTGGGGTCCAGTCAGGGCTTTATCTGCCAATGTTATAGGAGTGGGTACAACTTTTCCTTTCTTGGTTTGATTGGGAAAAATCTAATATACAAATACAAAATTCTCACACTAACAATTTCTATGTCTATAACACTACTACCATTTCAGCACACCTATAATATGAAACAATGTAAGCGATTTGCTTGAGTGTTACACTCTGAAATAAGATTGTAACCTGTATCCACTCTGTGTTAACAAGTATGTGCTTATTACTGTTTTGCATCTTATCTGTATGTATCACTTTAGTTTTCATTTGTAAAACACTGGTCTGTGCATGCATATTCCGTTACAACCGAACAAGACAGCACCTACCAGTGGCCACAGGGACCTAACTATTAGTCCGGTATAAGCAAAATTCCTGTATAAGTGTGTTCATTATATCCGAAACCTTTTCTACACATTTGTGTGAGTGTACGGCTGGAACCTGCAGACTTTGCCAGGTAAACCCGAGATTCCATTATGACAGAGTCCGTTATAACAGGATTAAAGTGTACTAAATAACATCAGTGAGTTATCTGTAAAGGCAGATAAATTAGAAAGTAAAATGGACAATTTTAAAGAGGATTGTAAAAAACAAGTTGAAGTGTTCAGAGAATCTCTAACTATCAACACAAATTTTGAGTATGGAAGAGGCAATGTCTGATTTTGATGGAAGATCACTTGAAAATGAGAACACTGAATTTCTTATGAAACAAAACTTATTCTGGAATAAAACAGAAGACTTAGAGAACAGATCTTGAAGGAATAACATCAAGATTTACAGGATTCCTGAAAAAGAAGAGGGAGAGACACTGATTCAGTTCCTTAATACCGGTCTGCCTAAAACTATTAATGTGCCTGAAGCTTTTTCCTTTGGCATCAAAAGGGCACACAGATTACTCACTAACCCAACTTTAAAAAAAAAAAAAAAAAAAAAAAAACTTCACCAAGGTCAGTGAAAGATATTTCTCATGTCAAGATAAGGATTTAGTCTTAAAAGCTGCATGGACTAAGTATCCATTTAAAAATTAAAGGAAATACTATATGACTTGACAATGACTATTTTACATTAGTGATGTCCAAGAGAAAAGCAAGCGTGCCACATTTTAAAAGCTTAAAGAAAAACAATACTATAGCACAAATCTTGTTTCCAGCAAAAAGAAAGGATTCACTTTCCAGGAAAAAAATGATTGTAACACCTTGGAAGAAGCAATGGACTTTATACAAAAATATAAAATCTTAGAAAAAACACAAGAAATGGACTGGAATCCATCAACTTCTTTGAAGAGAAATGCATCAACAGATGGGTTAACAGACAAAAACGTAAAAAAACTGAAGGACAAATGAAAATCAATGCATTTCATGGCTATGAATTCATATTAATTTAAATAAGTGCTTGAATACTTAACAGGTACTGCACATTACTTTTTACAAGGTAAATCATTTCTTTCCCTACTTCAAATGGTTACTAGTTCCCTTTTTAAAATGTTAGACTTTGACTCTTTTAGCTATATATATGAAATTAAAGTCACTAATTTTCAATTTGAGTTTAAAAGGTTAAACCATTCATCTTATTACAAAGTTAAGCATTACATTTGTAACTTGTGTTAGGTGGCACACTTTCTGATATCTTGGCATAGTTGAGTAATGTACTATTAAATATAATACAAGATGCAACAAATGACACTAAATAAGCATATTAAGTTTTATTACCGGTTCTGAAAATGACCCAGTAGTGTGCGGTTGATAGTACACTTGACATGCAATAGCACCCAGGAAAAACATACTATGTTACAAGCAAAGCATAAACAATACAGTTTTTTTACATATATAAAAGTTATTATTGGAAGGATATAAAATAATTAGAGTAACATGCACTTCTACAAGTTAAACCTGGATCAAGCATAACAGTCATTCTTTTAATGCAAAATGATATGCTCTCTCTCCTTTAAAAATTGAGTCTGCTTTAGAGTAACCATCTCATGCAAATAGTGCTTGCTGAATCATTAAATGTTATTTCTTTGACTGCAATGGCTTTTTAGTGGTTTGGGATACTTTGAGATGGTTTTTGTTGTTTTTTGGTGGTTTGAGGGGGGGGGGGGTTTAGAGACTGATGTGTGGTGTGGAGGTGGCTTGGATTCATTTGTGAGCTCCTTTGTGTGGATTTCCACTGAAGGACTGTTCATTTCCAAGCCCTTATGAAAATAAGAAGTTATGTACTCACCATAACATTCCATCTGAGTAGTTAGACTTAATTCTTCTGCACATATGGGTATTCGGATCCGATTTGGATCCGAGCCGGCAAAACTTTTACAAGCATCAGCTCCGAGCTCCAAGCTCCTCCCCTACCTATAATACATCACTTCCTCCTGACTAACCCCAGATCGAGTTTACTGTCACTAACTAGCAACGTAACCCACAATCTAAACAGGATAAGACCTGAATAGTGAGGGGGATGGAGGGAGGGAAGGTGAAGAAGAATAAAGTCCAACTACTCAGATGGAATGTTATGGTGAGTACATAACTTCTTAATCTGAAGTAGTTAACTTCATTCTTTCTGCACATATGGGACAGAGTCCCCCAGCTACTGGTATTCCTGGGAGGCCCTTATGGAAGGATATTTCTGAGCATCGTAGAGCCGAAGGATGCTCTCCCTCTAGAGATGAAATCTAATTTATAATGAGAGATAAATGTATGCGAATTGGCCCACGTGGCCAATTTGACCAGAAAGCTGCAAAAGTAGCCATTGATCTAGTGGAATGAAACTTCAGTAAGCCAGGAGGAGATGAGCCTTTGTCCTAATATACTTGTGCAATACAAAGAATGATCCACCTTGCTAAGGACACTTTTGAAACTGCTTTGCCCAAACATGGTTTTGAAAATGAGACAAACAGTTGATGCAACTTTCGGTAGGGTTTAGAGTCCTATGAAGGTAAAAATGAAGCTGTCTATGGACGTCCAATAAATGAAGTCTATATTCGCCTTTATTTTGGAAATTTGGGAAGACGACTGGCAAATTTATAGATTGGTTAATATTGGCTGCTGAGGACACCTTGGGAAGGAAGGAGGGGTTTGGATGCAGCGAAACCCTGTCCTTGTGAAAAATCAAATAGGGGGGCACGGAGGATAAGGCCTGTAACTCTGAAACCCTCTTAGCTGAGGTGATGGCAACCAGGAATGCCATCTTCCAAGACAAGAATTTCATAGGGACTGAACCGGCAGGTTCGAAAGGCGGAGGTGTCAATGCTTGAAGGACTAAAGTCAGATCTCAGGGAGGAACTGTCTCTAACTGGAGGTCGGAAGAGAAAGGTGCCCTTCAGGAACACTTTACACAATTTGGCAGAGGCCAGAGCAACCTTATTTTCACCTACATGGAAATTAGAGATGGGAGCCAGTTGAACCTTGATGGTGGAAGAACTTGTGCCCGATTGAAAGAGACCAGCCAAAAAATCTAAAACGACTGGAATAGGGGCTGCAAAAGGGTTCTGATTGCGTTGAGAGGCCCAAATGGAAAAAATGTCTCCACTTGCTTCTGTAGAGTTTCCTAGTGGAGGCTTTGAGAGATGCTACCAGAATGTTCTTAACAGGGGATGCAAGTCTGGGAGTCCTGATGATCATGGGAACTGGAGCAGCCACGCAGTCAGCTTGAGACTGTCCAGGTTGGGCAGGGGCAAGCCCGACGGATGAGCAAGTAGATCCGGGCATGGATCTAGAGTCCATAGAGGAGCCAAAAGGTGAGACCATAAGAAGGGAAACCACACTTGGTGAGGCCAGAAGGGAGCTGTGAGAATGACTTTGCACTACAACCGGCAAGCTTTCTGAAGGAACTTCAGTATCAGAGGTAATGGGGGCTAAGCATAAAGTAACCCAGGAGGCCAGGCATGGACTAGAGCATCCCTTGGGACATCACCTGGAGGGGGAATCAGAGCGAAGAAGTTGCTGCACTTCATGTTGGAAGGAGATGCGAAGAGGTCGCAGCAAGGTTGATCCCATACGAGGAAGATTCTCTTCACCACCAATGGATTTAGAGACCACTCGCAAGGCAGAAGGATTGCCCGGCTTAGACTGTCTGCTAAAATGTTGGAGCATCCCGGGACGTGCGTTGCTATCAGAAACCGGTATGTGGATATGGCCCACTCCCAAACTCTCATGGCCTCGCGACAAACAGGGTAGGATCGGGTCCCTCCCTGCTTGTTGATATACCAGACTACTGCCATGCTGTCTGATTGAATGGCCACTGTCCCTGGAGGTAGGACAGGATGGAAGGCTTTCAACGCTAAAAGCACTGCCCTCATCTCCAGGACACTGATGTGTAGCTTGGTCTCTGGTACGGACCACGTGCCTTGGACTGTTCTTCCCAGGAAGTGCCCCCCACCCGAGCTGGGAGGCATCCGTTGTCAGCGTGACTTGAGCTGGCGGGGCTAGAAAGCTGCGCCCCACAAGTATGTCTGATGGATGAAGCCACCACTGGATGACATTCTGCATGTCCGGTTGATTCGGATTTGGAAAATCATCGGGAGGTCTAGCCAGGTCCATTGAACTTGTAGATTCCACTGAAGGGTTCTCATATGAAAACGTGCAAGAGGGAGAATGGAAATGGAGGCTCCCACTGAACCCAAAGCCCTGAGAACATCGCCTGCTGTGACTACAGAGTGCTCTGAGATAGCTGACACGTGGAGTCTGAGATTTCTTATCCTTTCCGGGGTGAGAAAGATCTTTGACTGAATAGTATCCAACAGTGCCCCGAGGAAATCTATGACCTGAACCAGAGCCAGGTGGGACTTGTTGAGGTTGATCGTGATGCCTAACTTGTGAGCCAGGCCGAGAAAGTAGTGTAGGGCCTGGCAAAAGAGACGTTTGGTGGATACAGCGAAGAGCCAGTTGTCTAGGTAGGGGAATACCTGAATGCCCTGAAGTCTCAGGTGAGCCACTACGACTGCCAATACCTTGGTGAACACCCTGGGGGCTGTGGTGAGACCAAAGGGTAGGGCTCTGAACTGAAAGTGACCAGCCCCTAGCCGGAAGTGCAGAAACCTCCTGGAGCTTCTGTGGACCTTGATATGATAGTAAGTGTCCTGGAGGTCTAACAAGCACATCCAGTCACATTCTCTTAGAAACGGTAGAATGGACTGTAGAGTGACCATCCAGAATTTTTGTTTCTCTACAGACAGGTTGAGGATAGACAGGTCCAGAATGGGCCTGAGGTCCCCAGTCTTCTTTGACACTAAAAAGAACCTGGAGTAGATGCCTGATCCGGACTGGTCGGGGGGACCGGTTCGATGCCTCATTTTTGTAAATTTCAAAACCTGTAAAGCTGCGGCCTCCCTGTGATCGGGTGGAACCATCTGTGAGGCATGCTGGAGTTATGGGGGATGATATGAAAGGGATAGAATAGCCTCTGGATATGATGTTTAACACCCAGCGGTCTGCAGTAATGGACTTCCATGCCGCTGGATGTAAGGAGAATCTTCCTCAGACTGCCTTCAGAGTAGAGCAGTCGGGCAACCCCTCAGGGCTGCTGTGTGGGCCTGTCGGAAAAAGGTTCCCTAGACCCGAAGTTTCTGGGACCCCCTCTGCCTCTGGGACGGCGTCTGTCTTGTCCCCCTCTGCCTCTGGGGGACGAATAGTTCTGAGTGTCCCGGAAAGACTGCGATTTCCAGAACCACATCTTCTTTTGCCCGTGGTTCCTTGAATAGGATCTCTGGGGGTTAGAGAACCGGATTCTGACGGCAGACAAAGTCTTTCCGTCCTCACTCTGGGTGAGCGTGTCGCGTACTGTCTTCCCAAAGAGGGATGATCCATCGAAAGGGGCGTTAATAAAAGATGCCTTAAAGTGGTCCGCAAATTGACACAGTCTGATCCAGGCATGTCGCCTCAAGGCAATGCCTGTACCAGCAGCTCTAGCGGCTCCCTCCATAGCATGGGAAAGGAGACGCATAGATGTATTTGTCACTGATTTCTGTGTAGTCATCTTCGCAGTAAAGGACTGCTTGTCCTGCTGTGACAGAGACTCTGGGGGCGACTCTGTTAGTTCTAAGATCACGCTGCAGTCGGGTAACATGTGCCAAATAATTCAGCGCATGGATAGAAAAAGTCACTGACAAGTACATACGCTTCCAGAAATGATCCATCAACCTGGACTCCTAGTCTGGTGGATGGATCGAGGAACTGTCCTGTGCCAATTCCTTCTTTGTGGTACCTGCAACCACCAAAGCGTCCACAGGGGCTCCTTTGGACCATGCCTGCCTGACGGCGGGGAAAGAATTTTGTCCGTTCTTTTGGGTATAGGCTCCACGGTGTCAGGATCCTTCCATGCCCTAGTGGTGATGAGGTCTACCAAAGGGTCGGCTGGTGGGGAAACCCAGAAAGTAGATGGGCCTGCGCCAAATGCCTCCAGAAACATGGACTCATCCATAGAGGGTTTGGGGGCTAAACAACCTCCTCTTTGGTGGAGGATCTCCATAATGTCTCTGAAGGAGACATCCTCGGGAGGTGATCTGGGGGAACCCTCCCCTTCATCTAAGTCCGAGTTGGTGGTAATGGACTCAGGGGAGTCCAAGTGCCTCCTTTTACACTTGCGTTTACAAGGTTCCTCTCCAGTGGGACCTTCTGAAGAGGACTTGTAAGCCTCCGGGGGTTCCCTGAGGGGAACAACCTGGGGTTGCTTTGGCACGGACTGTCCCTGAGACAGGGTGAGGGGAGGAGAATACAAAAACAGGGAGGTCTGGGTAGGATCCGAGTAGGTGAGCTGTGGTCTCAACCCCTGGGAGAAAACCCTTTCCACTGTCCCGAATGCCGATGGAGAGCCCACCTCCATAACCCGTAAGGATGAGGCCCTCATAGATCGGAGCCGAAGGCAGGGTAGTCTGGGCACCAGGATGGGATCTGAAAGAGAATGACCTCGACCCTCAGGTCCAATTCCCTGACCACGGTGCCAAGAGTCTCCTGGATCTGAAATCGGATCAGAGGAACTCAAGGTGATGGCCGGCATCAAGGAAACGAGAACAGTCGGTGCCGAACCAACATCTCCAAAGGGCCTCGGATCAGAGAACCCCGAAGCGTCGGGTCAGGTCGGATCGAGGAAGGAGAGATTTGGTGAAATGGAGCTGTAGAAGGACCCTCTCTGATGGGAGAGGGACCTGGTAAGACCCCCATCTGAATATGATTCTGGATGAACCTCCTCAGCCGGTCCATGTCAAGGTCGGAGATGCTCCGAGTCGACCTTGAAGAAGAAGCAACCGAAGCGGGTCTTGGCTGGATCTGAGGGGAGTGCCTCAGCTCCAAGGGCTCCATCGGCTCCGGCGGGAAACGGGGAGAGAGGAGCCGAGGAGAATGGGACCTGGGGACTTTAGAAGAGGGGCTGGAGAAAGACTCCCTGTCGGGGGATCTTTTTCTAGGCCTGTCCCTCTTTGTGGTGCTTCTTCCTCTCTCTCTTGTCCCTACCTTTCTGGGACAAATCTGAGGCTGCAGGATGAGCGGGAGGTTGAGTCCCTGCCTGCAAGACGTCACTGGCTGGAGCGGAGACCGAGGGAGACTCTAGGGCAGAAGCTGGCAGCAGACCCTTGGCCACGAGCTTAACCCGACGGTCTTTCAAGGCCCTGGGGTTAAAACCCGCACAAATGTCACAGGAAGCTGACAAATGGGAGACCCCCTAAACAAAGAACACACAGAGTGTGGCCATCGGCTGTTGAGAGCTTGTGACCACACTTCGTGCATTTCTTAAAAAGAACTTTAGGCTGTTCAGCCATAAGGGCGGAACAGTAACTAAACCCTAAGGCCCACACACAACACAATAAGGGATGGGGCCTAGGCGGGAACTAAAACTACCAACAAGCTACACAGAAAAAAACTTTTTTTTTATTTTTTAAACACAACGACCACGCGTGGAAGGGGGAGGAAAAGGGGAACAGGTACACACACACCAACTGCACTGAACAGAGAAAAAACAGAAAAACCTTACCACCTTTGCTTAGAGCTCGGAGACCACGATGCTAACTTTTACAGCGGCAAACGAGATCTAGGGTTAGTCAGGAGGAAGTGATGTATTATAGGTAGGGGAGGAGCTTGGAGCTGATGCTTGTAAAAGTTTTGCCGAATCGGATCCAAATACCCATATGTGCAGAAAGAATGAAGTTAGCTACTTTAGATCTAGCTTGAAACAACACAGTCATGAGCACTTTTGTGACACTGCAGGAGTTCTGGAAATTTTAAGAACCAGAGGGGACCCACTGGACTTGCCAGGGTCCACTGAAAAACTCACATGTGATATCTGGCAAGGGGAACCAAATGAATGGCAGCCACCATAGAACCTAATGATTGGAGAATCAAGTGAATCAACCTGGAAACTCTGCAGCCGTAGATGAGCTGCCATCACTGCCATACATTTGGTAAACACCTGGGGGGGGGGAAGCTGTGGTGAGTCCAAAGGGCAGGGCTCTGAACTGGTAATGATCGGCTCCTAGCTGAAAGGGTTAAGTGTCTCCTGGAGCATCTGTTGATCTTTATAAGATAGTATGCTTCCTTGAGATCCACAAAGCACATCCAATCATCCTTGCGTAATAGAGGCAAAATGGACTGTACAGTGATCATCTGGAACTTGGACCTCTTGATGGACAAATTTAGCTGACTGTGATCCAGAATCAGATGCAGGTCCCTGGTCTTCTTTGACACCAAGAAGTGAGAGTAAGTTCTGGACCCTCATTGTCCTATTGGGACCTCTTGGATGCCTCTTTTCTTGAAGGAGGTCTTGCACCTTGATATAGGCCAACTCCCTTTGTCGTGGTGGAACATCCGGGAGAATTTTTCAAATTGGAGGGGGCTGGGAAAAGGGAATGGAGTAACTCCTGAAAATAATTTTTAGCACCCACTGATGTGTGGTGAGACTTGTCCAGTCTAGTAGGTGAAGGGAGAGTCGACTCCCAACTGCCTCCAGGGCAGGTCAGTCAGGGATCATCTCAGGAACGCTGAAAGGGCTTTGCCGAGAAAGGTTCCCAGGAGCTCTGTTTCTGTGGTCCTCCTCTGTCACAGGGGTGGCATCTGCCATTGAATCCTCTGCTTCGGCCTGCAGAACAGGAGTTCTAGGAAGCATCCTGAAAGGAAGACAGAGCCCTCTGGAACCAAAGTTTCTTACTTCCCTTCTGGGTCTTAGAAAAGACCGTTGGGGAATAGAAAACTTTATCTCTACCACGGGCAGTCTTGCCTTCCTGCTCAGTGCAGGTCAAGGTTTCCTTAACAGACAGTCCAAACAAGTTGGATCCATCAAAAAGGGCATTAATGAAAGATGCTTTAAAGGGTTGAGCAAAGCTGCACAGGTGAAGCCACGCATGCCACTGGATGGCAATGCCGGTGCCTGCTGCTCGAGAGGTGGCATCTGCATGAATTGGAGATCAGCCTCATCGACCCCTTAGCCAAGGATGTTAGAGTGGACAACCTCTGAGAGACTTCCTTAAGGCTCTTTGGACACAACAACTCTGACAGGGAGGTGGTGAGCTCTGAAACCAAATTCCTCTGAAGTTGGGTAAAAGGGGCCAAGAAGTTAGTTGCTCTCAGACCAAAGGTAGCGGAGGCAAACACACACTTTCCAAAGCTGTCAATCGCCCGAGACTCCCTGTTCAGGGGATGGATCAAGGAGCTTTGTTTCGCTAGTTCCTTAATAGCAGTGGCCACCACAATGGCATCAGAGACCCCTTTGCTCCAAAAGGATCTATCTTGGGAAGGACTGAGGAATTTGTCAGCTCTTTTGAGCAGTGGTTCCACCGTGTTCTGTTCCTTCCAAGACCTGTTGGTGATAAGGTCCACAAGCTCATCAGCGGGGGATGGGGGGGGCAACCAGGGAGAAGAGGGGCCCATCCTGAAGGCTCTTCAGGAACACAGACTTCTCCGAAGACTGGGAAGACCACACGCCTCTCTGCTTAAGAACTTCAAGGATGCCCCTGAAGAAAACCTCCCTCAGGTGGGAGTTGGGGTGATCAGTCTCCCTCCTCAAAGTCTGTGACCTCAATGAAGGACTCTCTGGGGGAGTCCAACTGCCTCCTTTTGCATGATCCAAGCAGGGCAGTGCCCATCTGAAGGTGCTCTCGGGAGGGCAGACCCTGGATGGATGATGAGGGCTCAGTACCCAAACCAGAGAAAGGCTGAGGGGACCTACAGAAGATAAAGAGGTAACCGCCAAACTGGAGAAGATCCTCTCTACTGCTTGGAAGCCCAACAGGCTGGACGAAGCACCTCTCCCCTCCCCTGCAGCTGGAGGGGCCACCTGAGAAGGGACCCCGATTCAGCACCAACACCCCCTGACTATATCGGCCCCGAGCTGTCCAGTGCTGAAGCACCCAGGGGAAGGGAACAGTCAGAAAACTCCAGACCCAAACCCACTCCCAATGAACTCGCAGATTCCTCAGAGGCAAGGTTTGCCCTGATCAAAAAGCAATGGAACAGAGCCAGCCAGGGACCCTGATGGAGTCGAGAAGGGGGGAATATCCGACAGTCTGCCTCTCACTGGAAATTCCCTGGTCTCGAAACTCTAAACCCTGATAGAGTGGAAGAGGAGAGTGAAGTCCTGTCAATTGGGAGGATTCCCTAACCACTTGGGCAGGGAATGGAAGCAAGCCCAACTCAATTTGAGCCTTGAGGAAGCTCATCAGCCTATCCATTTGTCTGAGAGGAGGAGACTTCTGGTCCCAGGATGGGGATCTGCTCCTATGAATCAGATCAGATGTGCTGGAGGACTGAGATGGGGAACTTGCAATTATTATAGGATCCAAAAGAAATGTCAGATCCAACAAGTAGGATCCAAAGTCTTTGAAGGAGTTCTCGTTGGATCTGGAGATGGCTTGCACCCACTTGGATTTGAATACCTCTGCTCCGTGGAAGTCTTGGATCTGAGAGTCTGATCCGAGGCACTCAGAATTGCAGATCTCAAATCCGAAGCCGGCTGGGATCAGATACGGGGATCTGCAATCCAAGAGATTCAGCTTCTTAGAGTGAGAGGAGGATGAGGCCTCTTTTTAGGCTCCTGAGAGGACTTAAAAGGGGAGTCCAAGGGCAGAAGACCACTCTGAACCAAGCCCTTCAGAACAAGCTTATCACAGTGCTCTACAAGGGCCTTAGGGTTGAATATGGCACAGATGTAGCATTCAACCTCCAGGTGCACTGATCCTAAGCAACATGCCTTGTGCGAGTCAGAACATGGTATTTTCTGACTGCACAAGGAGCATCTCTTAAACCCAGAGGGTGTGTCAGCCATGCCAGCACAAAAGACTCAGACACATGTGCCAGTAACAACACACTAACCAAAGAGATGTTTAACTTTTAGTCTAAACAAAAGAAAGAAGTATACCCTTTACTTTACTTTTTTTTAAACTAACCCAACCAGAAAAATGGTAGGAAAAACACTACAAGGGGTAGGAAACCTAACTAAAAGCTAGTCAGAACACGGGAGGGGAGGGTAATGCAGCTAAACTACCTAAAACTACTCAACCCAGGAAAAAAGATGAAGTTAAAACCAAAAAAAAAGAAGGCACTTATCTGCAGTTAACAGCTTGAGCTCTGTGGATCACGTCCGAGCGCTTCAGCGGCAAACGAGATCAGAGGGTTAGAAGATGGCAAGGGATCATGGGAAGGGGAGAAGTTTCAGCTCTGGATCTATATGACAGTTGCCAGGTCGGATCCAGGACCCATTTGTGATGGATAATGACATGGATATCATCAGATCTGTCATTCTTTTAATGCAAGTTTCCTTTTAAAAATGACGGTCGGCTTTATATTAAACATATACAAATAGTACTTACTGAATCATTAAATGTCATTTCTTTAAATACAATAGCTTTTTAGTGGTTAATATATTTTGAAATGTTTTCTATTGTTTCTCTGGTGGTTTGGAGAGGGTTTGAAGGGTTGGTGTGTGGAGTGAAGGTGGCATAGATTCACTTGTGGATGTTTTTTTGTGTGGGCTGCACTGGTGAACTGTTCATTTGCAGGCCCTTGTTGTGAGGACCAGCTTGAAGCAGCTTAATTAGAATAATGAACACTTACTTCTGCGATGCTGCAGGAGTTCTAAAATTCTAAGAACTGTCCTGGTTACTTCTTCCTGTCTAAAAGTAAATGATCATAATATTTTGAATCATATGCCAACATATCAGTGAATGCAAGTTAGAAAATTAGCAAAAGACAGTGAATTCCGTTCTAAACCACTGTCAGTTATTAAAAAGTTCTAAATACTTGCAGTATACCAAATGGATAGTTTACATACTAGCTTATAGAATGACACTTATGACAAAAAAGTCAGGACTGTGTTTCACTGTTATCGTCTCTTTTAATGCTAACAAAACTTAATATCTCAGAAGAATTTATTATGGAATGTTTGACTCTTAAAAGGGAGTTTTTTTAAGCTTGTTCAGATAACTAATACACACAACATTTAAGGGAAAAAACAGGACTAATTCTAACAGTACCACTTGATTAGAGAGTATCAAATATGTAAGGGTAAATATAAATGCTCTATTATATGACACTCCACACTAGGCTTAAAGCTAATCTATTAAACCTAGGAATATAGTAATAGTACAAGACATAGTATACAAACAAAAATAGAAAGAGCAGAATAAGTAAATGTGTACATAGTTAAAGAATATAAATATGTCTACATCTAAAAGGGTGGGAGGTTGGCATAGTTTTTAAAGTGTTTACCTTATAGGCACAAGATGCAGAGTTTGATTCACACATGGGGTAACTGGCTTGGCATGACCCACAAATACAGCCTGGTACTAATTTATGAACTTGTGATCCAATGAACAACTTTACACAGAGTAAATAAAACAGAAAAAATATAAAATCAGCTGACCTATAAATTAATAAAGATTAAAATAACTGACTTCCTCCCTATAGTAGACCAGGGAGTTAATGTGAGGTACAGGGAAAGATGATTGTAGAGATATTCAGTTTGGTCAACTTATAATAAAGATTCTGAACACTTATTTAACTTTTCTTATTCATAACTCACTGACAGGCTTTTTTAAGATGACGCATACTGAAAGTATGTATGAGACACATTAATATGAATCAGAAGTATGAGCTAAGCTTTGTTAGTCTAATGTAGAGTTTGAGAAGTTAGTTCATTTTTTTCAACAAACTAGGAATATGTTATTCCATGGTAGAAATTTTAGTATTATATCATTAGATAATCTGTTTCAAAAGTTTTGTCCACAGCTGAAGATTTCACATTGTTATATACAACGTATATTTATGTTTTTTGCCTTGTATGTATGTCTGATTTTAAATGCATATCTATTAACATTAATGGATTGAATAATTCATTAAAGAGGGGGAGTCTGTTTGAATACTTGCAGTTACATAAAGCTCAAACAGTACTTCTACAAGAGACGCATTTACTTACTGAAGATGTAAATAATTAAAGAATTATTTGGTTTTAGCACGTTCTAGCTTTCAAGCTAAGACAGGCACACTTATTTTATGGAATAACTCACCAGTAATGCCTAAAGTAAAAGATACCTATATTGATCAAAATGGTATGTTAAGCATTATTATAACTGAGCGGAACAGAAAATTATATACATTGGTGAACTTTTATTGTCTTCCAGGGGTTGCAGCTAAAGATGCAAAAAATTACTTGGACACTATAGCATGAAAGCTGAGGTCATAATGACTGATGATTTTAATTGTATCAGACAAAGACTACACTGCAGATAAAAAGTTGAGAATCACATCTTCAAACACTTGCATTCTGCAAATATGATCAATTTAAAGGATATACATGAGCTAAGGAAAACAAACTCATTTCAATTTACCTATTATTTATATAGATATGGAACACAAATACTGATAAAATTGTTGCCTCAATCTGTTATCACATATCAGAGAAGTTTCAATGGTTTCATGCCCATTATCGGACCATAATTCTACAATTTTTATTATTTTAAAAACTGACAATCCAATACATAATAGGAGATTACCAGTGTACATTATTAAAATAAAAGGATTCAAGGATTGATAAGTTGGAGATCAAAAATTTCCAAGAAATAAACATGAATGGTGAATTAACGGACACTGTCCTGCAGCATTTACTAAAGGCTTATTTAACTGGAAGAGTTACAAGTGGTACATTAGTAAAACAAGAGAATGAGACAAAGAATTGAATACAGTAAATGCCAAAATAGACCCACTAAAGTTAAATCTTAAACCAAATGACATGGTCAGTCTGAATTTAAAAAGAAAATACAAAATATGTTGAAATTCTAAATTAAAAAGTTTCAATAAACCTGGAAAAACCTAAACTTCAGGCACATTCAGTAAACCCTTTAAGCTTGCATAAACTTGCTCTTAGATCAGAGAAAATTACTACACCAAACAGCAAAAAGGTCAAGTGAATAATAAAGACCAACAAATTAAAGAAAACAAAAAAACAAAAAAACAAAACAAAAAAAAAAGACTAGAATTCTGTAGCGCCTCGGCTTATACAAGCCTTTACAGAGCATGTCGCGGACATACAAAAAAGAGGTAAATGGAACTAACGAACATGAGACTGGGACTTTTTATAATGAACTGAAATATATAGTTAATATGTCGGGATATGTATTAATTGATACTGAAACATCTGTTTTAAACAGGAGTTTGAAATTTATTCCGACTACCTTACCTAGATTGCATGCAGTGAAAGGTGAAATTTTTAGATTTGCAAGTTACTTTTGCTGGATTATTTTAAAGTGAATAATATGATATGGAACAATTCAGTGACAATGAATTGAATCTGAACAGAGTAATGACAGCTTTTTTCTTGCAACTCTGAGGTGGAAGTAAATGCTTATTGTAAATTTAATACAGATGGTGTTGTTTATAGGAGTGATTTTATACCCCCATTTAGAAATGAAACAGTTTTAAGCCACAAGAGGGAGCTTGTCTTTAAAACCAGCAGACAAAGGAGGAAAGTTGGTTATTCTTCATTATACAAAGTATTTAAGAATGTGTAATCAACATAGTATTAATGAACAAGTTTATGAAAGAGTAGAAATGAGCGATTATAATAGAGCTTTAGAAGAATATAAAGAACTGTTAAATAAAGATTATAGATTACATTATTTTCCATATGAAGATGTGCAATATAAGTTTATTGGAAAAAATAGTTCTATGAGCCAGCTCTTCTGTATTCCTAAAATTTACAAAAATTTGCAAGATCCATCGGGCTGCCCTACAGTGTCTGCCTGTGGGTATTTTACTCACAACACTTCCTATTTTTTTGTATCAGTATTTATTGTCAGAAGTGGAGAAGTTAGCATTGTATATTAAAGATAATTTTCATTTAAAAAAAAAAAATAAAACATATAGTATGGGAGAAAGAAAAAAGAAGCTGTGTCCTTACCATAACGTTCCATGTAGAGTGTTCATCTCGCCTTTGTTCTTACACACGGGTTCAGAGTCGATCCTCTGCTCCGAGTCGGACGAATTGCAAAGCTCTGAATCTCAGAGAAGCTCGAGACTAGCCCATATCCCACAATCCTCCCTGCCATTACTCAGATCTAGTTTGCAAACAAACCAGACCAAAAGATCCAACACCTGCGGTGCTAGAAGTATACACTCTCTTCAGCCATTCAGAGACACTCTCTCACCATAGCAATAACTAATGGTCTAAGCATATATCCCATGACACACGGGACCATATACCCAGGAAGGGGTCAAGACACGTCGATCAGACTCTAATCCTACCAGTTCTTCCAAACACGTGGGGGGGAAAGGAAGGGGAATGTAAGAACAAAGGCGAGATGAACACTCTACATGGAACGTTATGGTAAGGACATAACTTCTTTATGTAAGAGTGTTCAATCTCGCCGTTTGTTCTTACACACGGGTAGCGTCCCTAGCTCCGTAACCCTGAGTGACTCATGGAAGAACGTTCCTAAGCACAGTGGAACCAAATAATGTCCTATCCTTGGAGACCTTGTCCACTCTATGAGTGATGAAAGTATGTGGTTTAGACCACGTGGCTGCTGCACAAATAGTGTCCAAAGGCAAACGAGCTGCATGAGCTAAGGAAGTGGAGACGGATCTGGTAGAATGGGCCTTAGGTTTGGTGGGTAAGGATTGCTTTGATTTAGAGTATATAAATGTTATACAGTCAGCAAGCCATTTAGATAGTGTACGTTTAGTAATTGCCATGCCCTTTTTATTGTCTGCAAATGCGACGAAGAGCTGATCCATTTTCCTGTAAGCTTTGGTCCTATCTAAATAAAATCTTAATTGCCTGTGAACATCCAACTTGTGCAACATATACTCCAGTTTGTTAGTATGGTTTTTGAAAAAGGTAGGGAGTTCTATAGACTGGTTAATATTCGTAACTGAGCATACTTTTGGAAGGAAAGATGGATTTGTACGCAAAGAGACCCTGTCTGGATTGAATATCAAGTAATGTGGTCTGACCAATAATGCCTGCAGCTCTGATACTCTACGAGCTGAGGTCACGGCGACAAGAAACAGCGTCTTTCATGATAAGAACTCTAAGAGACATGATGAAGCAGGTTCAAAAGGTGGCAACATGAGTTGCGACAGCAGCAAATTCAGGCTCCATGGAAAGAAAGATTTTCTGACAGGTGGTCTAAGATGGAAGGTTCCTTTCATAAAGGCCTTACAAAGTCTGTGAGACATAATGGGAGAACCTTCCTCAACAATACGGAAGCTTGATATGGCCGCCAACTGTACTCTTAGCGTGGAAGTAGAAGCTCTTTCGTGAAAAAGGATGGATAAGAATTCTAAAATTTTATGTAGAGGAGCTACCAAGGGGTCTAAGTTCTGACTAGAAGCCAATATACAAAGCGTTTCCACTTACTCGTATAGAGTTTAGTAGTGGAAGCTTTATGAGAAGCAACCAGAATGTGTTGAACTGCTGGGGGGAGTAGATGAGACCTGGCTAGGCAGGGAAGCGGAGCAGCCAAGCTGCTTGTTTGAGGGTCTGTAGAGACGGGTGAGGAACTCCCGACGAATGTGTCAGTAGATCTGGTACTGGGTCCAGAATCCATGGTTCCTCTATTTGATGGGCTCGAAGAAAGGGGAACCATATTTGATGAGGCCAGAATGGGGCTATGAGTATTATAGTCCTTTTCAGGTTCCTGGCTTTCTGTAGAAATCTGGGAATCAAGAGAGTCGGTGGGAATGCATATAGGAGACCGGGGGGCCAATCGTGTATCAGTGCGTCCCTGGGGACATCCCCCGGAGCTGGTAGAAGGGCAAAGTAGCTTCTGCATTTTGCATTCAACGGGGAAGCAAACGAATCGCAGCAAGGCTGGCCCCATTTGCGGAAGATCTTTTCCGCCATCTGTGAATTGAGGGACCACTCGTGAGGTAACAGGATGGCTCTGCTCAACCTGTCCGCAATGACTTTGGATGACCCCGGGATGTGCGCTGCTACCAGAAAGCGACCCGTGGACTCTGCCCATTGCTAAATTCTCATGGCCTCTCTGCATAACGGGTAAGACCTGGTTCCCCCTTGTTTGTTTATGTCCCAGACTACAGACATGTTGTCTGTCTGAAATGCTACTGTTCCTAGAGGTAAGAGGGCTTGGAAGTGTTGCAACACCAGGAACACCACCCTCAACTCCAGAACATTTATATGCAGAGTGTACTCCATGCTGGACCATTCTCCTTGGATTGTTCTTCCCTGAAAAAGGCCCCCACACCCTATCAGAGAAGCGTCTGTGGTTATTGTGGCTGTTGGACTGGATAGAACGAACGGATGACCCACAGTGAGGTTCTGATCGCGCACCCACCATGAGAGGTCCCGTCTGCAAGATTCTGTTATCCTGATCTCATGCGCTAGGGGTAGGTGTTGGAACGACCACTGCGCGAAGAGCAGCCATTGTAGGATCCCTCGTGTGTAACCTTCACATAGAAACTGCAATTAGTGCGGCTGCCATCAGTCCCAACACTTTTAACACCAGTTTGGCTGGGGCTTTCTTGCTGACCAGAAGAAGAACCTGCTGTTTGAGTGTTGAAGCTCTTATTGGGGGGAGCTTCAGTAGTGTCGATCATGTATTTAGGTCTGCTCCGATGCAGGAAATACACTGTGAGGGCGATAAGCAAGACTTTTCGAAGTTTATGGATATTCCTAAGTGGGAACAAAGGCCGATTGTGTAGTCTCTGGCTTGCAATAAGCGACGCTCAGTGGTGGCGGTGAGGAGCCAGTCGCCCAGATAGGGAAACACCTGGAATCCTTGTCGTCTCAAGACAACTACTGCCATGCATTTGGTGAATACCCTGGGGGCTGAGGTGAGTCCAAAGGACAGAGCTCGAAACTGAAAGTGACTGGCTCCCAGCTGGAAGTGCAGGTGATCTCTGGATGGTCTGGCCATTTTGATGTGGAAGTACGCGTCTGAGATCTATAGAGCACATCCAATCGTCTTTCTTTAAGAATGGAAGGATCGATTGAAGCGTGACCATCCGGAACTTTTCCTTCTTCACGAAGTTGTTGAGATGGCTGAGATCTAAGATCGGTCTCCAGTCCCCTGTCTTTTTTGGAACTAAAAAGAACCTTGAGTAAGTTCCGAATTCTCTTTGGTCTGCCGGGACTGGTTGGATGACTGTTTTCGAGCAGCTTTGAAATTTCTACAGCTGCTAGCTTTCGCAGACGGGGTGGCACGTCTGGAAACTTTCTTTGTAGAGGTGGCTTTGAAGTGAAGGGGATTTTGTATCCTCTGGTTATAATGCTTTTTACCCAAGAATCCGAAGTAATGTTCAGCCAGGCCAGTGGGTATAAAGCCAAGCGACCCCCGACTGCTTCCAGAGCAGGACAGCCGGGCCTCCCTTCAGGAGTGCTGGAAAGGCTTCCCAGGGACGGTATCCCTGTCGCCTTGGTTATGCGGACCCCCTCTGCCGCCAGGGCGGCGTCTTCCATTTCTACCCCCTCCTCTGCCTCTGGAGGGAGTATCAGTCTGTGTGGTCTGGAAAGATCCTGGATTCTTACGGAACCAGATTTTTTCGCCTCGTTGCCCTTTGGGGTATGGTCTAGTAGGAGCGGAAAAACGGACCCCGACAGCAGACAGGGTCTTTCCCTCTTGCTCGCACCGAGTGAGAGTCTCCTTAACCTTGGGCCCGAAAGGTGTGGCATCATCAAAAGGGGCATTGGCAAAAGACGACTTGAAGGCTTCCGCAAAGGAGCACAGCCGCATCCATGATTGTCTTCGAAGAGCAATCGCTGAAGCTGCAGCTCTACTCGATACCTCGGCTGCATACGAGATGAGCCTCATGGATGAGTTTACTATGGAGGTGAGGGTGTTAAGTTGTGCTGTTACTTTTTCTGAAACAGCAGCATCTGTGTTACCCTGGAGGGTATCTGTCAGCTCCTTGATGAGATCCCTCTGCAAACGTGTGAAGTGGGTCAAATAGTTTAGCGAACACATGGAAAAAGTCGCTGAACTAAAAATGCGCTTCCCATATCTGTCCATAGTCCTAGAATCCTTATTAGGAGGATGAACAGATGAGGAAGACTCAGACATCTCCTTTTTCGTGGCTGCTGCCACCGCCATAGCGTCGACAGGAACCTCCCTTGGTGAGATAACATTTATCTTGGGTGATGAATTTGTTTGGTTTCCTAGGGACTGGCTCCACTGTGTCAGGTGCCTCCCACGCCCTTTGAGCAATCAAATCCATTAATTCATTGAAGGGCGGAGTCACCCAGGAGGTAGAAGGTTGAGCCCCAAAAGCCTTCAGCAGCACCGACTCGTTCTCAGTGGGGGGCTAGGGATTGCCAATCACCCCTCTGTTTCAAGATCTCCAGGATGTCTGCAAATGACACATCCTCCGAGGGTGATTTGGGGGGCCCCTCTGCCTCATCCAAGTCAGTGTCAGACGTTAGATTCCTGTGGGGAATCTATGTGCTTCGTCTTGCACAACCGTTTCCTTGGGACCTCATCAGAGGGGGCTTCTGGTGAGGCCTCCAAGGAACAGGGGAACCCTCTGGGGGTGGCTGAGGCAATTCGGCTCTACGCTTGGGATGGATCGTGGGAGCAGAAACAGAAAGTGGCCCTTTTGGGGAAGGAGAAGATTCCCCTGATGATGTGGCTGTCTGTGCAGACAATACCTTCCTCATAAGGTCAAAGGCCCCCGAACCCCTGGCCGAGGGCTCCCCCGGTTCCGAAGAACACGGAAGCATCCCAGACCCAGGTGCCGTGGGCTCCGACCCAGAGGACAGAGCCGAGCCAGCCTGTGCCGAGGCCCCGAGAGGGAGAGTCGGTACCGACAGGTTGGTACGACTCTCGGTCCCGGAACTGAGCAAAGACCGTCAGTTCCACGACTCCCCTATCGGTTCCGAAGGAGTCGAAGTCAATGGTGTCGATCGTGCAATGGACGGTTTCGGCACCAAGGGCTCCACTATCATCAGGTCAATCTCTCCCGGCTCCGAGATTTGGATGGGTCTCGAAGGAGGACCCATTGGAGATATGGGGAGGCCTTCTAGTTTCGACACCAACCGGGAGGAAACTGCAATTAACCTGGAAAGGGCCGTGTTTTCCATGAGTTTCTGCACAACACGATCCACATCTGTCTCAGACAAAGGTCTGGAAAAACGGGTCGAAGGAGCCGAAGATGGCACCGACCGAAGAATGGACGGTGGTGGCAGTTCTGACACCGGTTCCAAGATCTGGGGCTCCGGAAAAGATAAATGTTCGACGCTCGGCCCAGAGATCTGTGGAACCGGCGAACGAACCCTAGAAGATGAACTCGGAGCCGATGACATGGGCTCCGACATCTTCGACCCCTTAGAGAATTCTGAAGCCTGATCTGACTTGTCCAAAGCCTCTTGAAAGGCAGGCTTCAGTAATCCTCTGTCTATGAGCTTCCTGCGCCTATCTGTCATGACCCTCCCACTAAAGGAATGGCAAATGGAGCAATCCTCTTGGAGATGGAGAGGGCCAAGACAGTAGACGCAGGAAGCATGATGGTCAGTAATGGACATTTTCTGCCCACACTGACATCTGTTAAAGCCAGATTTAGCTTTTTCTGACATACTAATATAACAACTAATGAGTATAGAAAAACTGCTAATCCTATATGAATATGTGGAAAGGGCTATATAAAGAAGACACTCACAAAAAACCACACCCAAAGAAGAAGGTTAGGCTGAAGAAAAAAAAGGGTATATATATATATATATATATATATATATATATATATATATATAAAAAAACACACACACAGCACTTCTGTAACAATCTAAGAATTATAAGGTAATATCAGGAAAAAAAAAATCAGTATCTTATCTGTAAATAGTAAGCAAAACTCAATTTTCTATCTGGTCCGAGCTCTCCTCGATCCGATCTGTTGCAGCGGCAAACTAGATCTGGGTAATGGCAGGATGGATTGTGGGATATGGGCTGGTCTCGAGCTTCTCTGAGATTCAGAGCTTTGCAATTCGGCTGACTCTGAGCCGAGGATCGGCTCCGAACCCGTGTGTAAGAACAAACTGCGAGATTGAACACTCTTACATTGTATTTTGTTGTGGTAGATGTGGTAAGTTTGTACACTAATATTAAACACAGCTCTGGCATGGAAGCTTTGGAATTTTTCTAGGGCGATACTCCAAAAACACAATATGTTTTAGAATTAACTTTATTCTGTTTGAGAAATAATATTTTTGAATTCAATGGAAACTTATACAGACAACTACAGGGAACAGCCATGGGGCAGCTTTTGCCACCAAGTACGCCAATCTGTTCATGGAATTTTTTGAATATTTGTATATTTATAGAAATGAATTTTTTATTAGTCATGTAGTAAAGTATTTTCATTTTATAGACAATTTGATATTTGTAAGAGGGTATAGAGGAAGTAAGGAAATGTATAGAGAATTCACATAAAAACAAATCTGGCATTAGTTTTGATGGTCTGCATGTTGGAAATAAAGTTAATTATTTAGATATTATGAGAGAAGTATGTACCATGGTGGTTTTGAGGACTAAAACATATAGAAAATTTTAATATTCTGACCACATTTTACATTAAAAAGAACAAACAATTTAGTCCAGTAGCAACACATTTTTATGATTTTCGTGGAGTGGGGGGAATCCATCAGGGTTGCAAGTGACAGTACTGGCAATATGTTAAATACAAGTTAAGAAGAAAAGAATCTATATACATATTAAAAATTTAATACACTTTTCCCAAAGGGACTCAAAGTGTGCAATTGGGAATGTGTTTTGTAAAATGTTATTAGATTCATTTCAATTAAGTTGATTGTTTAATTATATAACTGATGTAAGTCAGAGTATATAAGGGCTGTTCGGAAATGTGAAAAACATTCTGTAAAGGCTTGTATAAGCAGAGGCACTAGAGAATTTTACTGGTTTGTTTATTCTTTTTTAGTAAAGTGTCAGTCTATTATTCACTTGACCTTTTTTGTTGTTTGTACTACAGTTCTAGTGGTTTCAGTTTTAGAGAAAATTAATAAACTAAATCACATCAATGAAATTGTAACACATAAATAATAAAGTACAACAGATATTAAAAGGCTTCTTGAGGGCTTTAAAATATTTTCTGAAAATATAAATAATATAAATAACACAGATAAATAATACAGTTGAAACTTTTCTAAGGGAAAATATAAATAATAATTAACAAGTGCACAAATAAAAACTGATCAACCATTCACTTTAACAGAAACAAAAGATCAAATAAAGTTAAAGGTAATGGGCTTAAATGGTCTTGTACCACAATACTACCAGGCACAGCCGGCCTTAGGCATAGGCGAACTAGGCGACCGCCTAGGTTGCCATAAAGGACAGCCTCTTAAAGGGCGCAGTTTTTATTTATTTTAATCAAAAACTTTGTGCTCTTCTTGGCGCCCTGCTGAAGTGTAACCGGAAGCTGGAACTATGGGGGAAGTGGGTGAGTGCCCTCCCACTTACAGCTGCAGGTTGGCCAGGGCAGTTTATAAAGTTACTTCGCTGCTCGACAGTCTGCTGTAAGGAGGAACGTGCATGCGTCAAGAAATGTCAGCATTGTCGGTGAACTGATTTTCAGAAAGCTGAGATTTAAGGAATTAGTGTTTGAATAGTAAAACTACAAGGAAAAAAATCTTTAAATATACTGACACCTCAAGTCTTTCAAGAATACTGTGAATTGTCTCCCCAAGCTTAAGACAAGACATTCCTTTTGCCTGTAATTACAAACTTCTTACCCTGCCTATCTTTACCACTTATGACAAGCACAACAATACCATTCCATACATTAATGACTATAAATAACATCTACACATCACTCTAGACCTAGCTATTTATCTCTCATCAAATACTGATTCCATTGTTACAAAGTCCTTTCCCAACTAAAGCTCTGCTACAAAATCAGTCCTCCAGTCTCAACAGAATCCTGACTTGCCCTTACTAAAAATGTTCTACTTCCAAAACTTTGTTATGGCATTTGACCTCTAGTCTTCAGCTTGGTATGTAATATCCAAAGATTGCAAATAACAGAGAAAATAATTTGCAAATTTGCTTTGATGACAGATTAATGGGCACACCACTGTTATAGTAAAGAAACTAAAAAGGCTACCTATGACGGCAAGATCTACTTTCTTATTAGGTACACTAATATACAAAGTATTAAATTAAGGTTACTAACCACTCCTGGGAAGAAAGCTGCCAATAATGGAAAAGGTCTACACTCAAGAGATTTCCAAGAAAACATTCTAATCTTAAGAAGACCCCATCTAAAACTACCATGGGGGGAAAAAAATTTCAGACTAGACCATTGACAGTGAAATCAGAAACTAGTCACCTGGGAGTCAAACAGGCACTGTCCAGGTTCCTACATAATGAAGCATAAAAAGAAGTTCTGTCCCTACTATAACGTTCCATGTTAGTTGTCTTCATCTCACCTTCTTTCTTGCTGGTTGGGATCGGAGCCGATCCTCAGCCATCTTCTATAGCTCGAGAGCTGTTTACTGGCCCAAGGCTACCCCTTATCGCATGATGCCTAGCGCTAGCTAACCAGATCTCATTTGTAATAGCTAACCCCAAACATAACCAGAGAATCAACCTGTCCAAACAAACAGGATGAGTAAACCTGTCATACTCTCTCACTCAGTAGAGGAAACAAACCAGAGAACACTCAGCCAGTAAAACCAAAACTCCGCTCGATCCAATAGGACAGGGGTACGGAGGGTGGGACGCAAGAAAGAAGGCGAGATGAAGACAACTAACATGGAAAGTTATGGTAGGTACATAACTTCTTTATGTTAAGTTGTCTATCTCGCCTTCGTTCTTGCTGGTTGGGACAGCGTCCCTAGCACCTACAATCCTGGGTGGCTCATTGGAACAGACTCTTCAGAACAGTGGAACCAAAGTCAGCTATGCTCCTGGAGACCATATCTAGCTTGTAATGAGAAATATAGGTATGAGGATTTGCCCACGTAGCAGCTGCACAGATAGAATCCATGGGCAACCTAGATTTGAGGGCTACAGAGGTGGCCAAAGCCCTAGTAGAATGACTTTTTGGTATGATAGTCAACTCTTTGTTTCTCAATTGATAACTGAAAGTAACAATGTGAGACAACCACCTGGATAAGGTCACTTTGGAAACTGGGTGACCTTGTTTGCCTAGGGAGTAGGAAAGGAATAGTTGGTCTGACTTCTTTATATCCTTAGTCCTATGCAAGTAAAACACAATTGTCTATGAACGTCCAATTGGTGTAATTTGTATTCTGCCTTGTTGGAGTGGTTAGGGAAAAACACAGGAAGGTCTATAGATTGGTTTAAATTGTTTTCTGAGCAGACTTTCGGAAGGAATGAGGGATTAGTCCTCAGAGTAACCCTGTCCTTATGAAAAACCAAGTATGGAAGACAAACACACAGTGCTTGAAGTTCAGAGATGCATCTGGCAGAATAGCTACCAGAAAAAGTGTTTTCCAAGATAGAAACTTAATGGAGCAGGATGCTGCAGGTTCAAAGGGGGGCATAATTAAGGAGGTTAGTACCAAATTAAGGTCCCGAGGAGGAGGGGGATCTCTCACTGGAGGTCTAAGGAGAGTAGTCCCTCTTAAAAAGGCTTTACAGAGCTTATGAGACATAATGTTTGAATTAGACAATCCAACATGAAAGTTAGAAATGGCCGCCAATTGAACCCTGATTGTAGCAGAAGCGGACCCAGAATGAAAAAGTTGTGCTAGGAAATCCAAAATTTCGTGGACTGGAGCTGAAAAAGGATCTACGTTCCTAGCCTCTGCCCAACAAGAAAAACCTTTCCATTTGCTAGCATAAGTCTTTCTAGTTGTGGACTTGTGAGAGGAGACAACAATCTCATGCACGGCCATGGAAATGCTGGGAAGCCTGGCTAAGGTTGGAAGTGGAGCAACCAAGCTGTGAGCTGGAGTGTTTGGAGGGATTGGTGCAGCCCGCCTGATTGATGAATCAGTAGGTCTGGAATCGGATCCAGAGTCTAGGGCTGATCGAGAAGGTAATGGTGCAGGAACAGAAACTATATCTGTCGAGGCCAGTAGGGGGCAATGAGGATCATTTTGCAACCCAACGATATCACTTTCTGTATGAGTTTCGGTATCAGGGGAAATGGAGGGAAGGCATAAAGAAGTCTTTGAGGCCAATCGTGGACTAGAGCACCTCTGGGTGTGTGAACTGGAAGCGGAAGAAGGAAGAAGTAGTTGCTGCATTTGCTGTTGAAGGGGGTGGCAAAAAGATCACAGCAAGGCTGTCCCCATTTGCAGAAGATCAGATCCACAACTACCTGATTCAGAGACCACTCGTGAGGCATGAGAATAGCTCTGCTGAGCCTGTCCGCTATGACGTTGGACTTCCCAGGGATGTGTGTCGCAATCAGAAATCGTTGGGAAGAAATCGCCCACTGCCAGAGTCTGAGTGCTTCTCGACATAGGGGGTAGGACTTGGTTCCACCCTGCTTGTTGATGTACCACACCACTGACATGTTGTCCGTTTGAATTGCAATGGTCCCAGAAGGGAGAGAGTCTTGAAGAGCTTGCAACGCTAGCAGCACGGCTCTCATTTCTAGGACGTTTATATGCAGGTAGTACTCGTGAGGCTGCCAAGTGCCTTGGACTGTCCTGCCCTGATAATGCCCCTCCACCCTATCAGGGAGGTGTCTGTGGTCACTGTGGCTACCGGAGGGGGATGAATGAAGGGTCTGCCCTGAGTCACTAGTGGGGAGACCATCCACCAGGAAAGGTGCCTTTTGCATGCTTCTGTAATCATGATCACGTGAGACATGGGCAGCTGTTGGAAAGACCACTGTGTGAACAGAAGCCACTGAAGGATCCTGATGTGAAAGCGGGCCAGTGGGATTAAAAGAATGGCTGCTGCCATGGAACCCAGAGTTTGAAGGACAAACCTGACTTGGATTCTTTTGCTCTGCATCAGTATTTGTACTTGCTGGCGAAATGTAGACACCCTTTCTGGCGGTAGCCTTGTGGACATGTTCCTTGTGTCTAAGTCTGCACCTATATAAGTAATAGACTGACAGGGCAACAAGGCAGATTTTTCAAAGTTTATTGTAATGCCTAATTGGGAGCAGATTGTGATTGTGAAGTACCTGGCTTGAAGAAGTTGATGCCTGGTAGTAACAGTTAGGAGCCAGTCGTCTAGATATGGAAACACCTGGAATCCCCAACGTCTCGGGTGAGCCGTGACCACTGCCATACATTTGGTGAACACCCTGGGGGCTGTGGTGAAACCAAAGGGCAGAGCTCTGAACTGGTAATGACTGGCTCCCAGCCGGAAGCGAAGGAATCTCCTCTAGAGCCTGTCCATTTTGATGTGGTAGTACGCATCCTGAAGATCTATGGAGCACATCCAATTGTCCTGAACCAGAAAGGGTAGAATGGACTGTAGCGTGACCATGCGAAACTTTGTTCTTTGAACAGATTTGTTTAGTCTGCCGAGATCCAGAATCAGTCTCCAGTCCCCTGTTTTTTGGGTACCAAAAAGAACCTTGAGTAAGTTCCAGATCCGTGTTGGTCTGCCGGGACTTCCTGGATGACTCTTTTCTAGCAGTCTTGAAACTTCTAGGACTGCTTGGTCCCTCAGATTGGGTGGAACATCTGGAAGGGATATGCTCGATGGTAAGGAGGGTTAAGAGAAGGGAATTATGTAACCTCCGGATATGACTGACCGCACCCATCTGTCTTGTGTTAAATTTAGCCAGGTTTTTGGGTAAAGTGAAAGTCTTCCCCAGACTGCCTCCAGAGGCGGGCAGCGAGGCAACCCTTCAGGGATGCTGAAAGGGCTTCTTAGAGAAGGATTCTCTATTGCCCTGGTTCTGCGGACCCCCTATGCCATGTGGGTGGTGTCTATTGTTATTTCCCCCTCTGCCCCTGGAGGAAAAACCACTACGTGTGTCAGACGAGGCTCCCTGGGATTTTCGGAACCACATTTTACCACTCTTCTGACCCTTGGGGTATGGTCTGGAAGGAGTGGAAAAATGGACTCCCATGGCAGAGAGAGTCTTGCCTTCTTGCTCACACCTAGTCAAAGTGTCTTTCACCTGTGGTCCAAAAAGAAAGGAACCATCCAAGGGGGTGCTGGTGAATGACGCTCTAAAAGGTTCCGCAAAGTTACACAGCCGCATATCCATGCATGTCTCTTAAGGGCCACGCCCGTGCCTGTGGCTCTACTCGCCCCATCGGCTGCATAAGAGATGAGCCTCATGGAGGAGTTGACTACAGAATTAAGGGTCGCTAGCTGGGAAGCCACTTTAGCTTGAGCCCCCTCAGCTGATGGATCTTGATGGGTATCTCCGGGCTCTTTAAGGAGATCCCTCTGAAGCCGGGTAAAATGGCATAAGTAGTTCAGTGACCTCATAGAAAAGGTCGTTGAAGCAAACATTCACTTCCCATATCTGTCCATGGTCCTAGACTCCTTATTAGGAGGATGGACAGAAGAAGAGGTTTCCGCTAACTCTTTTTGGTGGCTGCTGCTACCACCATGGCATCAACAGGAATACCTTTGGTAAGGAACTGCTTATCCTAGGGTGCTGTGATGAACTTGCCAGGTCTCCTCGGAGTTGATTCCACTGTATCCGGGGCTGACCAAGCCTTTTGAACCACGACGGACATAAGTGGATCGAAAGGCGGAGAAATACAGGAGGTAGAAGGTCGGGAACAGAACGCTTCCAGGAATACAGACTCATCCCTGGTAGGGGCTAGCGGATTCCACTTTCCCCTCTGCTTAAGCATTTCGAGGATGTCCGAAAAAGAAACCTCTTCAGAGGGGGATCTTGGGAACCCTTCCGAATCATCTAAGTCTCTATCCGAAGTGACAGACTCAGGGGAGTCAATGTGCTTCCTCTCGCACTACTTCTTATGAGGGGGCTCCTCTGAATGTTCAGGGGAGGCCTCGGAAGAACAGGAAACACCCAATGGGGTGCCCTGGAGCACCGGTTCCCCATGCTTGGTGTCTGGAGGAGGAGCAGAGGTTGGCACAGGCACTATAGGGGACAGAGCCGGTGGGGCCGATAGTGGAACTGACTCAGCGGCCAGCACACTCCTCATGACATCGTTGTCCCTGCCGCAATGAAAAGAAGGCTCCAGTTCCAAGGAAATCGGAATCCTTCTCCGCACCGAGGGAGACGGCTCTGAGGCCAATGTAGGAGCAGAGCTCACCTGCGCTGAAGCTCCGAGAGGGAGAACGGGGTCGGACAAGGTTCCGATGCCACACGCCCCCTCGGAGCCGACGAGAGAGCCCCGGGTGCCCAGATCCCTCGACGGACGGCACAATCGAGGGAATCGGAGCAGACAACGGAACCGAAGGAGATAAAGTCATCGGTGCCGACGGTTCCACTACTTGAACCTCAACGAACTCCAGCTCCGAGCTCAATGGAGTCGGAGGAGGAACATTGATAGAAGTGGACGGAGCCAACACCTGTTGAGGAGGGCTGGACAACATTTTGGCAAGTGTCTGCAACTTTAGCAACCTACTAACCACTCTCGCCACGTCATGATCCGACAGCCTAGAGGATCGAGAGGAGTGAGAAGATCTGTGACTGTGCTCGCTTTGCAGCAGGGGAAACAGAGGAGCCGAATGTATAGATTCCAGAGAAGGGGACCTCAGCCTCTTGTGGCTCCGCGAAGGCTCCGAAGTTTCTGATGGAGTCAACAGGGAGATAGTCATATCGGTTCCAGTCGGAACCGAAGTAGCAGGTAAAGACTGAACCAATGACGGCTCCGAACTTGGAGCAGACGATTTGGTAGATTTAGGAGACTTCACAGGCTGAGTCTTGGCCGGTGAATCCTGGGGCTTTAAAAGGCCCCTAAGAATAAGCTTATTCTTATGCTCCTGTAGAACTCTTGGACTAAATGCATGGCAAATAGAATAAAAGTCCTGCAGGTGCACAGTGCCTAAATGATAGACGCAAGAAGTGTGCCCATCTGTCAGCGACATTTTCTGACAGCATGAGTCACACTTCTTGAACCCAGACACCTTGGATTCTTTGGACATCCTGTAACAGAAAAAATACAATAGCAGCTACCAAACAAAACTAAATTAAATTAAAGAGAAAAGCACAGTACAGTGCAGACTAAAGCTAAAGTTTTTTTTTTTTTTTTAAATAGGAATGCCTCTAACTTAAACAGCTAGGCTATAAAAAAGATAGAAGGAAAGCCTCTAACTTAAACAGATAATCTGACAGGAATAAGGAGAAAGGGGGGGAGGGGGAGAACTCTCTAAATTAAATGAGTTCTAAGGGGACGGGAAAGAATCTACAAATACACTCTTACCAACACAACAAATATATGACTAACAACTAAAAAAAAACATAGGAAAAAGACTATTTCTAGTAAAGAAGTTCTATAAAGAAACTTTATACAAGCCTGAGCCAGAAAAACGACACCTCGCTGCTGAAGCGGCAAATGAGATCTGGGTAGCTAGCGCTAGGCATCATGGGATATAAGGGGTAGCCTCGAGCCAGTAAACAGCTCTCGGGCTATAGAAGATGGCTGAGTCAGAGCAGAGGATCGGCTCCGATCCCAACCAGCAAGAACAAAGGCGAGATAGACAACTTAACATCAAGCGTTTTAGGGATAATAATTAAAGTACATTGCATATTAGCAATTCCTCTTCCCAGAATCAAGACATCCCTGTATATAGCTCTAAACATATCTGGATATACCACTTTGCTTCATCTGTTGTGCTTTATTTCATGAATTCTCTTTATACACTACCCCTAGGGATACCTTCTCTGATGATTAAGTCTACCTCTCAACCAAATATTCATAAGTCTATACATAGTTTTAGAAAATATGACATTGCATAGGCAAGTTATGTCTGTACTACAGATGGACTGCTATGAAATGACTAATAGTTTTTGTATATATAGTATAATGTAATACTGTTTCTGCCATGCTATTTTATGGATATTTGTTATATTGAACCAAACTGTATCTGTGGTTCCCTTCACTACTACATTGTGGCTAAGAGATTCATTGTGCAAAATGTTATATTCCTCTATGCCCATCTCATATTAAAGACCCAGAAAAGGGTCTTTGCACCAGTCCATGTACCTACCTATCTTGGAATACAAAATATCATGCCCTCTAACTCTTTTGCCTTTTATTTCAGCCCTGATATTGTAATGGGGTGGAGGGGGGGATTCTTCATTTTTGATGTTAGGTTTGAGAGACTTTTCTTATAGAACAAGGAAGTCTCGGGAGTTATGAGTTGGAGGTCAGTCAACTTATTGCCTCTGCTTCTGATGCTAATGTTATAGAGAGAGACAAAACTGGATATCTTTTGATGTTTTGGGGGAAGGTAAAATGGGTCTATATCACTTGATTGAAACACCAATTCAGGGAATACCTATTTATCAACCCCTATTCAGTGAACGTCCTTTTATCAAACACACAAATCAATGAACTTTTTTCCCCAAGACACTGTTATTTGGCCAACATGGGGAAATTTGCCCTTTTCCCACTGTAGTGTGATCTCAGAGTTAGTATATAAAATTGGGAAGGGTGGCATTGCCCCGTTTGGTGGGTTTGTTATACTGTGGTGTGTACCGCTTGGTATGTTGGCCTACTAAATTAGTGCCCTGCGAAAACATTCACTGATATGACTGATTGATAAAAGGGCAGTTCACTGAATAGGGGTCTATGAATAGGTATTCACTGAACTGGTATTTTGATCAAGTGATATACACCCAGGCAAAATTGTGCTTTCTAGAAACAAAAGACCTGGATTCTACATAGCTGTTATGAATAAAAGTACCAAAGCACAGAAGGTATTACCTTAATTTTAATTTTGAACCTTATTTAGATGTTGCATGAGTGTGTTCTATAAGCTAAAGATTTTGGTTTGTAGAAGTGAAGAAATGCAGTATCATGGAGGGTGGATGAGATGGAAAAATGGGTATAGGTTTGATTTGGAAGAGTTTTTTGATTAGTGCAGAAGATAAGTGTAATGGTGGGGGGGGGTTGCTAGCAGGTAATATGAGCAAGAGCTGAGTGTAGAAAGAGTGGTAAGGATGGATATTTTTTTATAAAAATAGGTGTATGTGTTAGAGAGTGAATAAGAATGGAAATTAAATAAGGTAGAATGATGTAATTATTAGGGCAGGAGAGAGAAGAGATGGGTCAAGCTAGGAGGCAGTCAGCAGAGGGAGTAGATCAGTTACATAGTAAAAAAACTGGCAAAGCTTATTTTCTAATGGTGTTAATTTGTGATATCTGCTGCAATGATGTATGAAGAAATGTATAAATGCTGCATGTTCTTAATGGCAAAATAAGAGATTTGAGAAGGTTAAGGAAGTGGATGGAATAACATGAAAGATGTTTTATTAGCTAGATTAAATGTTACTCTTGTGTAAGGGATTGGACATGTTGTTATACAAGCAGACAAACCCTGGGAGTAGCAGGTGTTGGGTGAAAATATTCCCTTCCAAACCTACCAGCAGTCAATCAATCAGTGTGGCATTAAAATTCTAATTAAACAAGTTTTGAAGACTTTTTGAGACTTTTGGACCAATTCAGATTTATTAATATTGTGTATAAATTAACAAACAGCAGACTTCATTTAATATAATTTCTTGCAAGCCATATAAGATTATGATAATAAATTCCATTTGTATAAATAATTTTGCAATTCATACTGAAGGCTTAAAGACTTAAATAAGCAGAGGTGGAAACAGCTGACTGCTGCAGAGATCAGTATACACATATATATATATATATATATATATATATATATATACACACACACACACACACACACACACACACACACACACACACACATTGTGGGGCTGGGTGCTAATGTGTTATAAGAGGAAGAAATAAAATAAAGAACTCTGCTTACAGTAATGTCCTGTTGCATAAAGTAAAGTATGGTAATAAATATCAATGTAGTTGCTTTAACATCTGTTAGGTGACAAGAGATTAGTTATGGTAAGCTTGTGTTCATCATATAAAATGTTTTAGAATATTAAGGAATTCTTTAAAATGCTGTAGTTAACTTAATATTTTCGATGTTTGGGGAATATTTTAAGCAGGACAGCAACTGTTCATTTTTCCTCAGTAATGACTGGACTTAAATATGGCCTGCGACTTTAACAGGACATGCTGGAGGGACAGATTTATCTTCCAGCAACTGCCACATTATATGTGAAACAAAGCACCTTTATGACACTGCTCAAGAGGAACCTGGACACGTGGAATGGGCACCATAAATTCTTATTGGGGATAGTGCCCACGACCCTCCTGGACATGGGCAGTCATCACTAAATGCAATATTAGGTATTGACTAGTACTGCTATAGTATTATATTGGGTTGAAATGGCTAGGCTTAAAATGACCGCTGGGTTGATAGCCTAGTAATCTCCTATGATTCTATGATCCTATGGAGGGCAGTGCTAAAAGGTAGCCTTATCTGTGTATCTTAATATATTTTTAGAGATGTGTGTCTTCTGGAAGATTTAAAAAAATCTAGTAATATCTTTAATAATTGTGAATAGTCATGTAAATGGGAGTATTAATATTGCAGAGCCCATCTGATTGCTAATTTGGTGCATTTTAAGGGCAGATAAGGGTTCTACACTCCTAAGTATGTCCTCCTTTGTATGAGATGCCTAGCAACTATGAACTTGTTGTCAGTTTAGTCATTTCCTATTGCAATATTATCAGTTTACCAATTTTGTAATGTAATATAGGCAATTAATTATTCAAGGGCAACAGGCACTGAATTTGTAGATGAAACATTGGATGTAAAGTTGTTTGCCTGTGGCAATCTCTTCATTAGTTACAGATTTATTTAATGTGGAATTGTTCAGATGATGTCTCTCCTGCAGAGAATGAGTGATATTGGTGGATTGCAATGACAGAAGTGAGTAGCCTTTTATGGTTGAAATTTTCTGAAATTGGTAGTTTTGTCATTATTAGTTTATACATTTTGTTTCTTTGCTTAAAAGAATGTTTAAAACTACAAATTTAAAACACATTCTAACAAGTGGTACTGTATTACATAAGGAATATAATTTAATGCAATCAGGAAGTTGAATCAAAGCATAAATACATGTATGCATGGCCGTAAAAATGTGTGCAAGGAGTCTGTTTCGAAAACAGCTCAAATGTAAACTTAATCCTCCACTGACCAGATACATTTTCTATAAATATGGGTTTTCATGCAATTTCAGTGGCAGAGAATGTTACTGTTCATGCTAAGCCTGTTTTCATTACAAGATTGTATTGTTTATCAAATGGCTATCTGTATTTGTGCTATTCTAGCTTAAGCTTCGGTACACAGGGAGGAGAGAGGTTGCTATTCTACTTTCCTGAGCTGTAAGGTTTGCTCGCCTACCCAGAGTAAATTAAACTGTTTAGATTAACCTAAGCAACCCTTTGAACCAAGGCACATAGGCTTATATTTTCTGAAGACATGACTTTTATAGTAAAGTATGTGTGAAGGAGCAACAGATAAAGCAGGTTTATTAAAGGAAATTTCTATCTTCACTTGCAGTTTAAACTGCATTACAAGGTATCCTTTCTTCTATGCATTTAAATAATTAAAGGAAATGACTGGACTGGCTTTCTTGGGGAATGAATGACTGGAGTGGCTTTTTTGGGGAGTGACCTACCTGTGGGCGTGGCTCATAGGGGAGTTTCATGAGCATGATGTGGGTGGGGCTTAAGGGGCGCTGGAGCACTACTTCGCCTAGGGCGCCATATCAGCTAAGGCCGGCCCTGCTACCAGATGATGCATTTAAAATATTACAGAAGGTCTATAGAGAAATAAAAAAACTGCTCAAGTCCCTGCATCAGGGAAATATTCCCTTATATCACCTATTTTAAAACAAGATAAGTATCCTACAAAATGTTCATCATACAAACCCATTTCAGTTTTAAATGTGGACTATACGATATTCATGTCCATTTTAGCTAACAGAATTAATCTACTTATACCTAAACTAATTAATGATCAAACTGGGTTTATTTTAAATACATACGTGCAGGATAATATAAGAATACATATATTACTAGACTATGCAAAGACAAATAAAAAAATAACTATCTTTTGTTTCTATTTAGATAAAGCTTTTGACTCAGTTAATTGGTCGTACCTGTTTTAAACACTTAAACGTGTATAATCTCTCACCTGAGCTAATTGCATCAATTTCTAAGTTATACAATACATCTTGTGCTTATGTTAAAATAGGTTAATTTCCTTTAAATTACAAAAAGGCACAAAACAAGACTGTCCATTATCACCTTTACTTTTTGCATTAGCTATAGAACCCTTTGCTAATAATATTAGATCTAATAAAAACATTAATGGCATCAAAATAAGAGTTCAAACCAAAGATTCAACTCTTTGCTGATATTTTACTAACAGGAAATATAGAAAATTCATCAGAACATATTCGTTCTACTAGTCAGTTTGAAGAAATCTCAAACTTAAGATTTAATCATACCAAAAAAGTACATTATAAATACAAAATTAATTCATAAAAAATATTCTAACTTCAAATGAAATACCTTGGTATAACCATTATGTCTAATAACGCAATATACAAACAAAAACGTTATCAACAAACTGTTGAAAGTTAAGTTTAGTCACAAACTGGAACAAATTCTTCTTGACCATGGAAGAACGATTAATGCTTATTAAGATGGTAATTCTCTCTAAAATTGTTTGCCTTACAATCTCTAGTACGATTTCCACCAAAAAACAATGATTAAGATGAATGATATTCTACTTAATTTTCTGGCATCCTAATAAACCAAGTGTTTCCTTTGTTTGGCACAGAAAATGTTGGGATAATGGTGAAATAGGATTTCCTGACATTCAACTGTATGCTACTTCAATAATTATAAAAGTTATAGAGTTGTGGATAAATTCATCTTATGATTCAAAATGGAAACAAATACATTCAGAATTATTAAACCTATATCACAACCAGTCAAACAAATAGTACCCATCAGTTTTATCTTGCTATTAAAAGATGTTTGTGTAAATGGTATTAGATGCACTTCTCAAATTCCCTACTTAAATATAATTTTCTCTTTTCAAAAGTTCATATATTCTAACCATTGTATTAGTGACTTAATATTTTCTGTTTTCAATTAGATAAACAAATGACTGCTTAGAAACTCACAACTTCAACAAAATGCTAGTATTGAAAAAAGTAATTTAATTTACTGGCGCCAATTCTTAAATGGTGCTGACATATATACTGTTGAAAATTTAAGGCCCAAATACAATCAAGATTCTGAGAATTGGTTAATTTTACAAATATTTAGAGACGTTGTGAACACAGAGGTAAATAAGGCATTTAATCTAAATAAGAAATTGTTCTCCAAATTATTTGAATTCTTAATATCAAAAATAATGCAATGAAAAATAAATATTTGTCACAAATGTATAAAACTCTTGTTTCATATTTACACAATTCCTATTGGAACTACTCCTCAAAAATGAATAATGAAGACTTCTCTGAAGAATACAAGAAATGAATATTAACGTCTACAGATAAAACTACATCATTACATTGGAAAATTTTACAAAGAGCTTTTGTCTTTCCTAAGAAAATTACAATTCTATATAAATCAAACAGAATGAAATGCTGGTGATGTGATTCTGAAATATTAGCTGATTAGACAAATATGGTATATGAATGTGAAGTCATCTCCCCTTTTTGGAAAGAAATTGATAACTTTATTCATGGTCTAGTGTCAGACAGTTGTAATATTTCTAAATCATTAGTTTTATTTACTGCTCAATTCCTGAGATAATTCCAACCCCCCCCCACCAAGTGCCTCTTCTTTGGTCTACACTTGCTATAGCCAGAAAAGTAATTACTAAAACCTGGAAAGGTAAGTTACCCCCTCTAGTGTTAAATTTATTCTCTTTCCTGTTTACGTGCCATGTGGTACATCAGGCAATGAGCACCTTTCAGCACTCGTTTCTATAGCAGTTATAGGTTTTACGCACTCAGGCTGCTAGTCCAAGGCCGAACCCTCCTCGGAGGGTGCACCATATACATATCCGCATGCATGCACACACACCTAGGCCAATTTAGTGTGTCAAATCCATCTACCGCTTGTCTTTGGAATGTGGGAGGAAAAGGAGGAAACGGGAGCACCTGGTGGGAACCCATGCAAATGCAGGGAGGCCATGCAGACTCCACACAGAAGGCAACCCAGCCAAGAATCAAACTGGAGAACCTCTTGCTGTGAGGCAACACTATCCACTGCCGCATCCATTGGATTTATTAGTATGGCAAACATTTTTTGCAGTAGTGAACTGCATACTATCTTGGCTTAAACTTAAGACTAGCTGTACTGACCAGCTGTGGACCTAAGTAAATAGTTGTTTGCTTTATAACTGGTTTACTTACTGTTTTAAAACCAAATAAAAAAAAAAAGCGATAGAAAGAAGCAAAGGTAACATGACTTTGTGCTATTTGTCTCCTAGATGGAATAAATGCCTATTGATCATATTACATTTACAATTTAAAACTATTAACTTCACCAGCTTTTATACAGGTAGATGTTTAGATTGTTTTTAGATTATGTTAGACAATTTTTTAAGCAAAAAGACATAAAATACCCCCCCACACACACACACACACACACACACACACAGTCACATACACACAAATGCAAGTTCTCGCTTACATTTGTGGGGGGTCTTCCATTAGCATCTGTTTTTGGCTGAACACAAGCAACCTGCAAGTACAGACACAGTTAATCATGAGAGGTCTGAACAGTATGTTCTAAGTGAATTTTTAACAGGTACTAACGTTATTAGGAACGCTGTCAAGTAGTTCAAAGAAAACATTCTGAGTGAAAACTCTGACTTATGATGTAAAAGGGATATTAGCAAGCAGCATAGTGAAAATAAAAATTAAAGGCTGAAACTGACACTTGTATGAGTAGCTGCCACCATAGAAGCCTTAGTACTTTAATACATTAAATACAGCAGTGCATAACTTAGTTTATTTAATAGTTGTCACTGTAGGTTCATAGATTAGTACTAGGCTAACTGCCCATCTGGGCCATTTTATAAGCCTAGCCAATTGCACCCTGTGAGAATCAAACCCTGTACCTTATGTCTGTAAGTCTAACACCGTAGCCATTATGCCACCTTCCCACCCCTTTATGAAACTGTACTTTTTCTTAAGGTTAAATGTTAATGATTACTGAAAACATGCATGATATTATTTTCACATCTGGGAGGGGAATAAAGTTAAGAACAGATAGAAGTATGTGTAAGTGAGAACAGATGCACTGGCATGTATATTAGCACAGTTACCCTTAACGTTAGAATATGATAATACAGTATCTGGATGGGGAAGACTTCCTTTTTGAAAAAGTGCATATAATTGTATGCTGTGAGTTAATTTTTTCCAAATGTAATCCCCCCACAAAGTATTTTATTGAAAACAAAGATAAACATATATTCAAAACTGTCAAGTTTTACATGTGGGAGTAATTAATTTTTCTTTAATCAAAATGGCTGCGTTATTGATATTAATATAAACTGTAAATGGCCTTAAAAGTAGAGGTATACAAAGTGGTGAATTGCACAAGGTGGAGAGTGCAAACAGCAATATTACAGAAAACACTTTTGGACAAAAATGACCATGTGAATTTGACAAAGGAAGGATTTCAGTGTGGACATTTAGAAGAATATCAGGGATAAAGAAAAAAGGGGAGTAACTATTCTGATTATGAGAGAGGTCTCAAAAATGCAGTAGGAGGAAATGAAGAATGAAAAGTAGCTATTTTGGATGAGGAATGGAATGCAATCTGAAACAGTGAATATGCATTATGGAAACTTAGAGGGCAGCTTTCTGAAGAAATATATGACAATATTCCCATCCTCAAGATATTCCATATGAAAACATTATCCTTGGAGATGTTAACATTGACTGGACTAAACTCTCAACTACATCTCCCACTTATAGTCTCAACCTTCATGGCTTCCACCAACTCGTATCCTCCCCTACTCTAACAAAAACTCCACCTCTGGACCTACACCGGACTGGATTCTTACCTCAGATCTCACCCTTTATCATAACCCTGGCACACTTCTCAACTCTCTTAGTGACCATTCCTCTACCTTTATCCACAGATTCTCCAAACATACTCCCAAAGACCACCTCTACAGGAAATGTAAACTCGCCCAATTCAATCCAGATACTTTTAACTCCACATTGTCTAATATAAAATAGTCCTTTCCTTCAACACCTCCCTCTCAACGAGGCTGTAACGTCTTTCAATAAAATATTTCTTGACATACTTGAATGTCACCTATCAGGAAAATCAGAATAAAATCTAACTCTGCCCCACGGCTCACAAAACATACCTAACTCCATTATGCATAAGAAAGACAGTAACTGGAAAGCCTGCGTAAAAAAAAAAAAGCCCCCTATTCTACTTCAACAATTCAAAGAGCTTAAAAACCTGTCAAAAAACTTGCTAAAAATAAGAAAAAATTCTGTTCCAATCAATTTAGCCCACATAAAAATCCACAAAAATTCTGGACTTCCATTAATATTCTTTATCCTGGCAACTCTTCAACTCCCAACCCCTTCCCCTCATAACACAGCTACTGAAACTGCTACTCTCCTAAACAATTATTTCATAGAAACAATCCAGAAATGCACACAAAATAGTAATCTTCCTTTCCCCCCTTCATCCCCCAACAAAACACTTTTCAATACACAAAATAATACTTTATCTACCCCTCCCTCAACCTCTAACATAACACCTTTCAATACTTCTCCTTCAAACCTGTCCCCACCTACTTCATTAAATCTCTCCTTTCCAAACTCAAACCTCGCTCCCCCTCCACTGATAAACTGCCTTCCTACTTTCTTAAAATTGCTGCAGAATCCATTGCTACCCTGTCTCCACACTCATAAATTGTTCCATTACAAAGGCCTGTGTCCCTGAAGTATGGAGATCCTTCTGCACCATCCCTCTTCATAAGGGCGGAAACTCTACTGATCTGTCTAATAGGCCCATTGCCATCCTGTCCCCTATCTCCAAAATCCTGGAAAAGTGTATTCATTTCAGTTACTCGAATACCTGTTTGATAATAAACAGTTTACTCCCACCCAACATGGCTTTAGACCCCACCACAGCACTTCCACTGACTACTTTCCTTCACCCAAACAGTAGCTGAGGCCCAGGACAACAAGTTTTTAGTCTCCTGTTTATTCCTTGATCTCTATAAGGCCTTCGACACTGTCTCTCACTCTAGATTTCTTATTAAACTTTCCAACCTCCATCTCTCTGGTTCCTTCTAAAAGCTGGTTCTCAATTTACCTCACCAATAGACAACAATCCAATCACTGGAAACAGTCTTCTCCCTCTTCCTTCCTGTCAACACTGGTGTTCCATAGGGATCAATCTTAGGCCCCTTCCTGTTCAATACTTTCACTAACAACCTACATTCTGTCTGCAACCTCTCAACACTCCTACAATATGCTGATGATTCTACTCTTACCACCACTGCCAATAACATCCCCTATCTCTTAGCTCTTACTCAGGACATCTTTACCTCAGTTGAAACATGGCTCTCAGTCATCTGGTAGTCAATCCTAAAAAAATAAATAAACTCCTCTTCTTTCCTAGAAGACTAGCACATCACAAATCCTCCTTTTCCATTACCTCCCACAAATACCAAATTACTTGGCACCATTACTGATGACAAACTGAAATATAACGTACACATCCAACAATGTATAAAGAAAACTCACCAGAAACTTGGTCTATGCTATCGTAATCACAAACTCTTACACCTTCCTCCAAACTCTCCCTAGCCCAGTCTCTTGTATTACCCTGTCTTTTGCATGCAGCTCCTATCCTTACAAATATTCAAACTTGAACAAACTTGCAATAAAATAGCCAGATTCGCCACTACTCTCCCTTATAATTCCCACCACTGTCTCACCCTTAAAGTACTCCAATGGCCCGAATTCTCTAACCAACTACAACTACATATTACCCACTCCATTCTGAACGATCCTTCTTCCTGCCCTTCCATCTCTAACCTAGGATCTTACTACAGCCCCCGTTGTCACTTTCGCACAACTGACAAACTTCTCCTTGATATCTACAAACCTAACAAGAATACTGGAAAGTCCCTTTATAAATTCTCAGCAGCCCATGCCTGGAATACACTTCCCCTTAATATACATCCAATCTCCCAAAAAAAAAAAAAAAAAAAAAAAAGTTATGTACTCATCATAACGTTCCATGTGTGTTGTCCATCTTCACCTTTATTCTTACCAGGATGGGTTTGGATCTGATCCTTGGATCAGACTCTGCCTTATACACAAGCTCAAGGTCTTCCACTAGCTTGTGGCTAAACCCTATCCCAGCATGCCCCAGGAACGTCCCTCATATCTTGTTTGCAGTTATAGTAAGAAAAAAAATTACTTTATAATATCTCAGAGTGCAGGCAAGAACATCAGGGAACAATGATGTCCCACTGTTGCAACTTGGTCTTCTAGCAGTAAAAACTGGCTGGGGGAATGGAGGGTAGGATGTAAGAATGAAGGCGAAGATGGACAACACACACGGAACGTTATAGTGAGTACATAACTTCTTTATGTGTTGTTGTCTGATCTCACCTTCATTTTTATCAGGATGGGACAGCTTCCCTAGCACCATCTTTCTTGGGTGGCTCAAGGGAGAATATTCTTCAGAGTCATGCACCCAAAAGAGGCCCTGTTCCTGGAGACCAAATTGACTTTATTATGTTGCTGTAGCATAAATAGTATCAATTGGTAATCTAGCTAGAAAGGGGGAGGAGGGTGCAATGGCTCTTGTAGAATGGGCTTTAACCTTCCGAGGAAGATCTCTGAGATTTATAGATTTAGATTGTGCAATCTGAAAGCCTTTTTGATAGTGTCACTTTGGAAACTGAAGTATCTTTCCTAGACTCTGAGAAAGATATAAAAAGCTGGCCAGATTTTCTGACGTTCTTAGTCCTGTGTAAATATAAGCATAATTGCCTATGCACATCAAGCTGATGCAACATGTTATTCCGCCTTTTTCTCGTAATTTGGATAAAATACTGGAAGCTCTATAGATTGTTCAAAATCTAATTTGAACCAAACTTACGGCAAAAAAGAAGGGTTTGTTCTTAAAGATACCCTATTCTTGTGGAAAAGCAAGTAGGGGGGGCTTTATTGACAAAGTTTGGAGCTCTGACACCCTTCTGGCAGAGGTAATAGCTATCAATAGACTAGTTTTCCATCTTAGATACTAGAGTTCATAAGATGATGGTGATGATAGCTCAAAAGGGGAAAAATTAAATGGGATAGGACAAAATCTAAGCCCCGTGGTGCAGGGGTTCTCTGATAGGAGTTCGACATAATACAGAACCTTTTAGAAACACTTTACACAGTCAGACATTATGTTGAGACCAGATTCAGCAATATGGAAACCAGAAATAGCATCCTTGTCAAATAACCTTGCTACAAACTCTAGAATGGAAGTAATTGGTACAGTAAAGAGATCAATATGGTTCTGAGAAGCCCATAAAGAGAATCTTTTACATTTGCTTCTATATATCTTTTTTGTTGATGCTTTATGAGAAGGTATCAGTAAATGTTTAACTGATGATGAAAGATTAGGAAACCTGGCTATTGTTGGAATCGGAGCAGCCAAGCTGTCAATCTGAGGGTCTGAAGGGAAGGATGGAGTGTTCCAGACACATGAGTCGGAAGGTCCGGAACGGGGTCCAGAATCCAAGGCTCCTCCCAAAGAAGAGGCCACAGGACGGAGGACCAGATTTGATGAGACCACTATGGGAGATGAGTATCAAGTCCTTTCCCAAGCAATTGGCTTTCTGCAGAACTTTGGGTATTAATGGAAAGGGAGAAAAAGCATAGAGGAGACCTGAGGGCCAATCGTGGACAAGTGCATCCCTTGGTGACTCCCCCGGAGGGTGGATAAGTCCAAACTGCTGCATTTGGCATTCATGGATGTTGCAAACAGGCTGCAGCAAGGCTGGCCCCATTTTCAGAAAATCTTTTCCACTACTTCCAGTTTTAGGGATTACTCTTGCTCTGCAGAGTTTGTCAACTATCATGTTGGATTCCCCGAGGAAGTGAATTGCTATCAGAAAACATTGGGAGGAGAATGCCAATTACCATATTCTCAGGGCCTCTCAACAAAGGGAGTAAGATCTGGTTCCTCCTTGTTTATGTACCATACAACTGGCATGTTGTCGGTCTGTATTACAATAATTCCCAGTGGAAGAGAGTCCTGGAATGCTTGCAACAGCAGAAGTACCACTCTCATTTCTAGGACACTGATGTGCAAATGGGTCTCATGATCTTGCCAGGTACCTTAGATAGTCTTTTCCGGATAATGCCCCCCCCCCACACCCTGAGAAACATCCATGGTCACCCTGGCCAATGGTTGGGGAAGTACAAAGGGTCGACCTAGCATCACCTGAGTGGAGTAAAGACATCAACAAAGGTCTTTCCTGCAAGTGTCTGTTATTATCTTGTGGGACATTGGTAATTCTTGCATCGACCACTGGGAGGACAGTAGCCACTGAAGAATTCTCACGTGTAGTTGTGCAAGTGGAACCGGAGTTATTGCTGCTGCAATGGTCCCCAAGACTTCCAGAACTATCCTTGTTTGAAACTTTTTCTTTGTGAGAAGACTTAAAATCCATCTTCATAGAACCTGAACTCTTTCTGGAGGGAGTCTGGCTATCATTTGTTGAATCCAATTCTGCTCCTATAAAAAGGCAGACTTGTCAAAGTTTATTGCAATTCCTAGGTGAGGGCAGAGCTCCAAGGCGGTGTCTCTCACTTTTATTAGTAGATGCTCGGTGGTGGCAGTTAGGAGCCAGTCTAAGTATGGAAACACCTGGAATCCTAGGAGCCTCAAGTGAGCAGTGACTACTGCCATATATTTGGTGAACTCTGAGGACTGTAGTGAGGCCAAGGGCAAAGCTCAAAACTGGTAATGACTGGCACCCGGCCGATTGGGTACGTGTCTCCTGGACAGCGTGTCCATTTTTATGTGGTAGCATGCATCCTGGCACTCTATCAAGCACATCCAATTGTCTCGTCCCAGAAAAGGGAGTAATCGACTGCAGTGTTATCATCCGGAACTTGGACTTTTTTACTGACCTGTTTAGATTGCTGAGATACAGAATCAGTCTCCAGTCCCGTTTTCTTTGGAACTAAAAAAACATCTTGAGTAAGTCCCGGGTCCTATTTGGTCTCTGGGCACTGTATAGATGACTTATCTAGCAACTTTTGAATTTCTAACGTTGCTTGTTCCCTCTGACTGGGTGGAATGTCTGGGATCTTTTTCATGATGGGGAGGCAAAAGTGAATGAAGTAACTTCTGGATATAACGCTTTATACCCATTTGTCTTTTATTTTTTGACAGGCCTCTGGGTACAAAGATAAGCAGCCCCTGACTGTCTCCAGAGATGGACAGATGGGTCTCCTTTCAGGAGCACTGGAAGGGCTTACCAAAGAAGGACTTTGTCATCCTGATTCTGCGGATCCCCTCTGCCACGTTCAGTGTGTTCTATTATCACTTCTCCCTAAGGGAAGGTTCACGACGTGTCGTGGAAAACTCTCTGAATTTTCAAAACCACATTTTTCCACCTTTCTGACCTTTAGGATATGGTCTGGTAGGTAGGGAACAATGGACTCCTACAGCAGACAGTGTCTTTCCTTCCTATTCACACATGGTTAGTGTGTCCTTGACTTTAGGCCCGAAGAGAGATGAGCCATCGAACGGGGCATTCACAAAGGAAGATTTAAAAAGGTTCTGCAAAGTCACACAAGCGCATCCACAAATGTCTCCTTAAGGAAATTCCTGATCCTGCTACTCTACTTGCTCCATCTTCTGCATAAGAGATCAGTCTCATGGAGGAGATGACTACTGAATTTACGGCAGAGAGGAAACTATCTGAAACCCCTCCAGCCACTGAACCTAGGATAGCATCTCCTAGCTCTTTCAGGAGGCCTCGCTGTAATCTTGTAAAATGAGTAAGGTAATTCAGTGATCTGAAGGCAAAAGTCGCTGAAGAAAAAACATGCTTTCCATATCTGTCCATCGTGCAAGACTCTCTGTTCGGTGGATAAACAGATGAGGATGTCTTGGAGAGTTCCTTTTTGGTGGCTGCCACCATCATCATAGCATCTACTGGGACTACCTTGATCAGGAAAGTTTTGTCAGCTGGGAATGTAATAAACTTATTTGGCCTCCTAGGAACAGGTTCCACTGAATCTGGAGACTCTTACACCTTCCCAGAGACTAGATCCATAAGCTCGTCGAAAGGTGGGGACACCCAAGTAGAGGAAGGGTGAGCTCCAAAGGTCTTCAGATATATGGACTCCTCCTCAGAAGGGTTGATGGACTTCCAGCCACCTCTCTGTTTCAGAATTTCTAAGATGTCAACGAAGGAGGCATCCTCAGAAGGCGACCATGGGGACCATTCAGCCTCATTGAGGTCTGTATCAGACGTGACAGACTCCTCTGGGGAGTCTAAATGCTTCCTCTTACATAACCTCTTCCCAGGGACCTCTTCAGAGGTCTATGCTGGAGAAGTTTCAGAAGAGTGGGGGACACTGAGGGGCATCCTGAGGCCTAGGATCTCCACGCCCCTGTGGATGCAAGGGTATAGAGGCGTATACTGGTGCCTTTGGGGAAAGAACATCTGGAGAACGCAGAGCTGCCTGTGGAGACAGCACTCATCACCTCAAAAGCCCCCTGTCCTCTGATCCAAGGAGATCTCTGGATCCATAGAAGCTGAGGGAGCTCCTGGAAACAAAGACAATGGGTCATAGGCTGAGGTAGGAGATGAGCTCACCCAAGCCGATGCCCCGAGAGGCAAGATCAGAGCTGACAACTGTCCGATCAGACTCGTCTTCCCGGACACAACTGGAGAGCATCAGCACCTAGACTCTTCAAGTTCCGATGGAGCAGAGGACGTCACAGCAATGGTAGGGGCCAAAGATGCCGAAATAGGTCTTGGCGCTGAAGCTTCCACCAGTATCAACTCTGGACATTCCGACTCTGAAGTCAGAGATCAGATCAGAGGAGGAATTGGAGCAGAAGGGGACAATGCAGTCGTATCTGAATCCCTCGGGGTTGGATCTGATAATAATTTGGCCAGTGCTGGAGTCCTTAATAGCCTGTGTACCACTTGATCCACATCTTCGTCAGGCTCCTGGAATACAGAGTAGAGGGGGCTGAAGATTTTGAAGGCTGCAGGATAGGAGACCTGAGGGTCGGAGAGAACAGCTCCAAAACTGGGGACCGGCTCAGATTTTCAACTTCCTTTGGCGCCGAAACAGAAGGTGTCAGGGCCAATGATTTTCAGACATGGTGTGCTTTGGATAAGGTGATGACATTTTTGCCAATTTTTTAGGTAGCCCCGATGGACCGCTTGAAGATGATTATCCTTTTTCTGTCCCTTTGTCAGATTTTCAAGAAGGGGATTTTTGAGATGTAGAAGAACCCAGACCTTCTTGAATAACCTCTGAGAAGGAAGTCTTCAACAGTCCTTTCAGAATAAGCTTGTTTTTCCTCTCCTGGAGAGCTCTATGGTTAAAAGAATTACAGAGCAAGTCTCCTGGAAATGAACAGCTCAGAAAAAGGGTAAACATAGATTGTGTGCCTGTTTGGTATCGACATTGTTTTACTACAATCTTCACATTTCTTAAAACATGACTGTTTAGAATCCTTAGAAGACATTACACAGGAAAAAAATAATGTATATATCTATATAAAACCTCTTTTTTTTTTTTTAAGACAACAACAAGAGAAATTAAGGGAAAGGGAAAAGCCCTCTAACTGAAACGAGCTAAGTTGGGGAGACAGTCCTCTAATTTAAACGAATTGTCTAGCAGAAATAACAGAATTTAAGAAATACGAGAAAAATGGAGCCCTCTAACAAACAGGCTATAAAAAATTACGGAAAACCAGGAAAGGGAGAAATAAGGCCAAATGAAAGATGACAGCCAATCAGCAGAAAAAACACACAAAGGAGGCAGAATATAATAAGTAGCACAACAAGCTACAACTACTTAAACTAGAAAAACAAAAAACAGCAATGTTTTCACAGTGAAAGCTAAATAAACCTTATACTTAGCCAGAACTAGCAGAGTGAACACCTGATCTTGTTAAGTGGCAAACAAGATCTGAGAGACGTTCCTGAGGCATGCTGGGATAGGGTTTAGCCACGAGCTAGTGGAAGACTTCGAGCTTGTGTATAAGGTCAAGTTAGATCTGAGGACTGGATCCGAACCTATCCTGGTATGAATGAAGGCAAGATCGGACAACACATGACATGTTTAAACATGAACTTAAACACCATCTACAAAAGACCTAGTCCTGCCCATGTCAAACCTCCACATGACAACTATTTGGCTCATCCGATATGCATCACCCCCTTTTTTTCTCCTCTTCTCTCTGTCATATAATTCTACATTTTTCTTCCTGGGTTTAAAACATAAAAGTTATGTCAACACCATGTCTTTCTACAAAATACTATCAGTGTATCTCATATTGTACTCTTTTGTAATTCTACTTTTAGTTCTATTTCAGTATGCAATGATAGGAATTGTAACCAATTTACTTCAGGTTATGTGTTCTGTAAAATCAACCATTTTTTTGTTATGTTGCTAACTTTTATATTATAAATTATCTGGAGCTTTTATCCTCAGGTCTCCACTGAAAATGGGCCTTTGGCTCAGATGGACAAACCTGGTTAACAAATGACAACTAAAATAAATACTAAAATTAATATGAAAATATTTGGAACGGAAGATGACAGTTCAGTACCAAAATTTCAGAATTTACACATTAATCCCTACAATACAATAACTGGGCTGGAACAGACAAATTATATTTGTCAAAAGTATGCATGTGTAATTGAAAGTGATGAGACCCAACACCTAAGCATATCAAATTATGCACAAATAAAAGGTTATGATAAAGCTGCAGGGTAATCATGTAGACATGAAACACTGGTGCCTTCCTACTCATCAGTTAAAAAGACAGGAATGGGTAGTGGACATTATTCAATATTCATAATGGAAGGCATAAATTATTTTAGAAGGAATAGCTAGTGAGTGGGATAAAATAAAAATGAACTTTACAAGCACGATGGAAATACGAGCAAAAGATATATGGAGAAACAGTAATACAACTTATTCAAAGCAGAAGAGACTCATTAAGGTTTTGCACAAGAAAGGGAATCACAAACAAGAATAGAAGCGAAGTACAGTTTTGTACCTACCATAAATGTAGATGTCCGATAGATATGCAACTGCAGTCATAACATATGGGTTGTCCTGCCTCAGGCAGCCCTCGGTCGGCCGAATTCCAAAGTCTGGGTCCGGCGTCGGCTGGTGTCGCCTCCTCTCCGACGTCACCACGGCTGGAGTATAAAGGCATCGGCCGACGCCATCTTCTTCAGTGTTTCTTGCCCCAGATGCCAGGTGCCCTCCTAGGAAGGCTAAATTTGGTAAATGGATAAAAATAATCCCAAACATGCACAACAGTAATAAACAGATACACCATAGGAATCCCCAGCTAATGGGAAAAGGAGTATGGACCCAAAAAGGAGGATACAGAGGGGTAGGAGGGAGGGAAAATCCAACTGCAGTTGCATATCTATCGGACATCTACATTTATGGTAGGTACAAAACTGTACTATGTCCTTCAAGAATGCAACTGCAGTCATAAAATATGGGTTGAATATCATAGCCAAGCTGGGGGTGGATGGAACTATGATAAGGATGGTGTAGCTAAAATCCCCTGCAGGACTGCCGAAGCAAAGCCTGCTCGGGATCTGGAATATAAGGGCAGGTTGTAGTGCTTGGTAAATGTATGCACGGAGCTCCATGTAGCAGCCTCTAAAATGTCCTTTGTTGCCACTCCTCTTAGGAAAGCTGTGGAAGTGGCCATAGCTCTGGTGGAATGTGGCCTAATATTGGCTGGCACACCTTTTCCATGGAGAGAATAGCAGAATCTGATGCAATGTCCAATCCATTTTGAAATTGTTTGTTTGGAGATTGCTTTTCCTTGCACTCCAGCAGCATAGGCTACAAACAGTTGGTCAGACTTTCTGGTGGCCTTAGTTCTGTCCAAGTAGTAACGTAGTTGTCTGTGTATGTCCAAAGTATGCAGTAGCTTTTCCCCCCTATTTTGAGGACTGGGGAAGAATGCAGGCAGGTGAATAGCTTGATTTAGAGACACCCTGGAAATAACTTTGGGCATGAATGTAGGATTGGTTCTTAGAGAAACTCTGTCTTGATGAAAAATGAGGAAGGGGGGCACTGCCATGAGTGCCTGTATCTCCGAAACTCTTCTTGCAGATGTGACTGCCAACAAGAAGGCCGTCTTCCATGAAAGAAATTGCATTTCTGAACTTGCTGCTGGCTCAAATGGAGGAAGAGTTAATTTTTCCAACACATAATTGAGGTCCCATGCAGGCTCTGGCTGTTTTCTGGGAGGTTTGATATTCTTTATTCCTCTTAGAAACTGTCTTAGCAAAGGATGAGAAAACACTGGAGGGTCACAGTTGTATTTTGCTGAGATTGCTGAGGCATGAATCTTTATTGAAGAGTATGAAAGCCCAGTATGAAGTAGTTCTGCCAAGTATTCTAAAATCTGAGGCATACTCGGTAATGCTGTATCCTGACCCCTGTTGGCATTCCAGATGCTGAATCTCTTCCATTTGGCTGAATATGTTTTTCTTGTGGAAGGTCTGCGCGCTTCCAGCAGGATTTCTTGAACCGATTTTGATAGAGAATTAGGTGGAGAAATCATGTTAGCCTCCAGGCTGTCAGATGTAATGATTTCAGGTCTTGATGTACAGTCCTGTAATTGTGTTGTGTTAGAAGCAGGGGCCATAGAGTCAGAGGCCATGGTTTGGTCAGAGTTATGGTCAGTAGCAATGGGTACCAGTGCTGCCTTGGCCAGTCTGGAGCTATCAAAATACCTGTTGGTTGTTCTGCTTTGATCTTCAGTATCACCTTGGTCAGCAGAGGCAGAGGAGGGAATGCATAAATTTTTAGAGAATTCCAGCTGAAGGAGAGGGCATCCGTCTTCCAGGCTAGAGGATGGTGAGTCCTTGTGCAAAACCTTTTCAGGTGATGATTTAAGTGGGAGGCGAAAAGATCTACATCCGGTCTTCCCCATGTCTTTGTCAGTTGAGAGAAAATGTGAGGATGCAGCATCCATTCGTGTGGATCCATGAAATTTCTGCTCAGGTTGCCCGCCAGTACATTGTCCTTGCCTGGTACAAACTGGGATTGTAAATGTATCTTCAGGCTCAGGGATTTTTCTCAGAGAAGCATTGTTAGCCTGCAGAGGGGATAAGAATGAGTGCCTCCCTGCTTATGTTCCACATGACAGTGGTGTTGTCTCTGTCCTTATCAGTAAATGCCCTTGTTGTAGTGATTTTTCGAAAGTCTCGATTGCATGTATCACTGCCAACATTTCCTTTTGGTTTATGTGCAGATGTCTTTCCTTTGGGGTCCATTGCCCTTGAATGCATCTGTCCTCCATGCGCCCCCCATCCATGGTCTGAGGAGTCTGTTGTAATCATTTGGCCTGCTTGAGGTCTGTTGAAAGCCATGCCTCTGTTTTGCTGACTGGCTTGAGCCCACCATAAAAATTCTTTTTGCAGACATGGAATAAGTGGGATTATGTCCTCTAGGCTTTGGCTGTGTTGAGACCATAAGTTTTTTAAATACCATTGCAGCTTTCTCATATGCAGTCTTGCCAAAGGTATCAGAAGGATGCAAGATGCCATGAAACCCAGGGCCTGCAGGATTTTCCTTGCAGTTAGCTGGGAGAGTTTTGATAGGCCTTTGAAGTACTCTGGTAACTACTGCTGTTTTTCCTCTGTGAGGTAAGCCATTTGTTTTTCTGTGTCTAGTTTGGCTCCTAAGAATATTATCTGTTGGGATGGCAGTAGTTTTGACTTCTGAATGTTGACCGTGTATCCCAAGGCCTGCAGTAGATGCATGACATAGTCCAAATTTTCTTTTAAGGTTTGTTTGTTGTCTGCTTGTATGAGGCAGTCATCCAAGTAGGGGTATATTTGAATCCCCTGCAGTCTGCAGTGTGCCACTACTGATGCCAGGCATTTCGTGAACACTCTGGGCGCAGTAGATAAGCCAAACGGCAATGCTGAGAATTGATAATGCTCTGTCCCTGCAAGAAATCTGAGGTATCTTCTGCAGCTTTGTCTGATAGGGACATGCAGGTATGCCTCCTTGAGGTCCAGAGTGACCAGCCAAGACCCCTTGCCCAGCATGGGAAGGAGTTGCTGTAACGTCAGCATTTTGAACTTTGGCACTATAAGAAAAGTGTTTAGAGATGACAAGTCCAGTATGGGTCTCCATTTGTTTTTTCTTGGAACAAGGAACAGCCTTGAATAAAATCCCTGGCCTTGCTCCTGAGGAGGAACCCTTTCTATTGCTTTTATACTTAACAGCTTGGAAACTTGAGAGAGTGCCTCTGCCCTTTGATGATGTGGCAGGTTTGGCATGCCTTGTCTTATTGGTAATGTGTGGAAGTGGAATCTGTAGCCTTTGTCTATCAAATCCAGAATCCAGTTGTCCTTGGTTAAGTTATGCCAGTTTTGAGAGAATAAAGATAATTTTCCGCCCAAGGGTGCTTCTTTTTGAACCTTTGTGGGCGGAATGAAAATCAAGTCATTGTGATTGTCCTTGTGGTGCAGCTGAACTGTCCGTACCACTTCTTTGATTTGGAGGTTGCCATTGGCGTCCCCTGTTAGATCCTCGGTATTGCCCTCTACCTCGGGCACATCTGCTTTTTCCCCTTTGAAACTTGTCTGAACCGAGGAAGGACCAATTCTTTGAAGGCCAGTTTCTGCTGAATCTGGGTGGCTGAACCTGAAGTAAGTCCTTGACTGTCTGTACTGACTTTGCTTTTTCCTCTATGGATTTCAATACATCTTGTGCAGTAGCACCAAAAAGCTTCTGTTTTTCCAAAGGTGCATCAAGTAACTTTACTTTAACATGGTCAGGTAAAGACTGATCCTTTAACCAAGCATGTCTACGTATCACAGCCCCAGTCATAGCTGCCCTACACGAAGCTTCCAGTGCATCATAACCACACTGAAGAAAATGGTTATTAACCTGCTGAGTGTGTTATGTATATGATCCTGCAATGCCTTTTTATCAATAGGCTCAGGAGAGGCTAACGTTTTCTGTAAATCATCCAGGAGAAAATCCTGGTACTGAAACATGTGAAAAAGGCAATTTAGTGACCTCAAGGCCAGGGTAGTAGAAGTATATACTTTTTTACCCCATCTCTCCAGGGACCTAGCTTCCCTGTCTGCTGGCAATGGGTTTTTGGCAGAGGAGGTAGCCACTCCCTTGGGGCCCTGTGAAATAGTTTCTAGATCCACAGAGTGGGCCTTAAAAAGGTGATTGTGAGTGTCAGGGACCCTATAATATCTGTCCGGCTTAACAGGAGCCGGAGGAAGAGAATCAGGGTTAGCACTGGAGTCAGAGAAAACATCATCCAAAACATCCATGACAGGTGGAATAGCTAAAGGCCTGTGCTGGGGAAGCTTGAGGAAGGTATGAAGCCTTTTCCTGGAGTCAGACAATTCCTGACCCTGCCATTGGAAATGTTCCCTCATGGAATGCAGGACTTCACCAAATGAGAAATCCTCTGGAGGGGAGGCAGAGGGAATTGATTCCTCAGCATCAGAGTCCTCTTAGGCCTGGAAGGATTCTTCTTGGGTATCAAAATGTGCAGAATCCCCAGAAGCTTCATCCGAAGAGAGGTCGTCCGCCTGCTCAGTTCTGGGTCTTTTCTCTGCAGGTGGCTGAGAACCCCTCTCCGGATGAGGCTGAGACCCCCTGATAAGGGAAATAAGATCAGCAGCCAGAGACATGATTTGTTTATCAGAAGAAGGGGCCTGGGCAGTAGGTCTAGGATGGGCCTTGGCCTGACTGGCGGCCTTAGCACGTGCAAAGGCCTTGATGGACATGGATACAGGCGGCCTAGCAGCCCCACGTGCAGGCGTAACCTTGTCCACAGAAATGGTGTCGGGTAGATCCAGAACTTCGGTTTCCGGAGGAAAATCAACAACCGGCACCGGAGAGATCTCCGGGACCGAAGGTCATGTTAACGCTGCGTCGTCGGCCTGGAGCGGCAGATTTACCACTTCCGAAGGAACCGGAGCACTAGCAGAGGGCTTGGGAGTAGCATCGGTAGTGGACGTGGGCCGAGAATGTCGGTCCCGGTCCTTGCGTTTTTTAGCAGATTGGGTAGTCGGTTGATCCGATGGCATGATATACGCAAAAGATTCACCGAAAAAGTCCTCGGCGAATTCTGCCCGGTGCCTGACAGTGCGCTTATTAAAGCAGGCACAGGCAGCACAGGCCGAAACGTCGTGGTCTGGGCCCAGGCAAGGAAGGCAGAGAGAATGGAAGTCCTTATGAGGTATTTGTTTACCACAAGACAAACTATTATTAACTTTCTCAATTTGTTCTGACATCGGCTGAGGCAAGAATAAATGTTCCCCAACGGGGTACTTAGCTTTTAGATGACTTCGGTACTGAAAACACAGGAGCTGACCGACCGGCACTTGCGAACTGCTTCTGTTTCGGGCACCGCGCGGCAAGAAAGACTGAAGAAGATGGCATCGGCCGATGCCTTTATACTCCAGCCGTGGTGACGGAGAGGAGGCGACACCAGCCGACGCCGGACCCAGACTTTGGAATTTGGCCGACCGAGGGCTGCCTGAGGCAGGACAACCCATATGTTATGACTGCAGTTGCATTCTTGAAGGACATCTGCAGAGTGCTAAAGGAAAGAGAGCATTTGAAGAATGTGAACGAGTTTACAAAAAAATAGTTACGTACTCACCATAACGTTCCACCTGTGTTGTCCATTTTCATTTTTTCCTCACATATGGGTTCTTATCCAATCTCTCGGATCCAACTAGGCTGTTGCAATAGCTCATGGCAACCAAAAAGATCTTGAGCTCCCTACCCATAATGCCTCTTTCCCAATCACCTCAGATCTTGTTTGCTGATTAAAAACAGAAAAATAGGAGAGAGAAACACCTTGAACGAGGGAAAGAGCATTCTTGGCATTAGAGATTAGCCAATTATCAAATTTAGGTCAACTCACTCATCTAAAACAAAGGAAGGAACTGTGTGTGTGTGTGTGTGTGTGTGTGTGTGTGTGTGTGTGTGTGTGTGGGGGGGGTTGATGAGGAAAAAATGAAAATGGGACAACACAGATAGAACATTATGGTGAGTACATAACTATTTTATCTGAGGTTGTCAATTTTCATTTTATTCTCACATATGGGACAGAGTCCTCAGCTACCTTTTTCCTGGGTGGCATTAACGCATTACACCAGAGTGATGCCTCCAGATGCATCTGCAGTTAACTCCCACTGACGCCTCCAAGCGTCAAATATTGCTTGCTCATATTTGCATCAATAACTCCAACACAATGCGATTTGCAAGGTTTTAAAAGATTTCATTTTAAAGCTTACACAATGGCAAACAACTGCATTAATATTTGACCTCTGTCTAGTGCAGGTAAATAGATATTAACTGTTTTTGTTTTTTTTTACTACTTCATATAGATATAATTTTCACATTTTTCTAAATATCGCAAAAATCAAGAAAAACAGACAGAACTCCTTAACCTCATATGAAAGCTCTCAGGTAGATGAATAAAATGCTGCTGGCAGTATTTATGCAACTTGAGTGGTTGCTGAGATATTGTAAGTTATTTACAAAATATTACAAATGTAATAGTTACTGTGTTTACTGTGACTTATAAAATTCAGTTTAAGACCTATACCAGAATACTACCAATATAAAACTTGTTTGTGCTGAAGATTTTGCCATTTATACTCATTTCATAACCCCATGGCTCTAGAAATATGAACACTTGTTTGAAATTTGAGGACATAATTTGATTCGGTCAAAAGACTTAGGCTCCTCCCACTGGAAGTTGTACTGCAAACTTCCTGAGCTCCTTTGGAGTGAATGAGTTAAGGAAGGATATTCTTCAGAACCACTGAACCAAAGCAGGGCCTACCCCTAGAGGTCAAATCCAGTTTGTAATAAGTAATGAAGTTATGAGGGGTTGCCCAGGTTGCTCCTGCGCAAACATAATCCATAGACCCTCTGAAGTGAAAGACTGAGGAGGCGGCCATGGTTCTAGTGGAATGAGCTCAAACTGATTTTGGCATCTCTAAACCTTGTCTCTTGCAAATAAAAGACATGCAGTCTTGTAAATTCATTTGGCTAAAGTAACCTTGGTCACTGGAAGGCCCAATCTAGTCTCTGAAAAGGACACAAATAACCGACTCTCTTTCCTTACGTCCTTTGAAGGTAAAAAGGTAATTGTCTGTGAGCTTCTAACAAATGTAACAAATATTCACCTTTGCTGGTGAAGTTTGGGAAGAAAACTGGTAGATTAATAGTTTGGTTGATGGTGTTCTGTAACTATATTCGGTAGAAATGATAGGTTAGAGGAAGAGCATTCTGAAAGGCTTGCAATGCTAGTAGCACTGCTCATCTCTAGGACACTTACATGCGACTTAGCCTCTTGTATAGACCAGGTGCCTTGGACTTTTTCCAAGGTAACATCCCCCACCCTATCTGGGAAGCATCCGTGGTCACTGTGGCCTTGGGGAGAGGAGGAACAAAAGGGCGACCTTGTACAAGTTGATCTGATTGAATCAACTATGAAAGATCCTTCGTACAAGTGTTTGCGACTCTTATTGGGACTGACACGGGTTGGCAAAGGATAGACCATGGTACTGCAACAGCCACTGCAAGATTCATGTGGAATTCTTGCTAGTGGAACTAGTATTATTGCTGCTGCCATAGAACATAAGGCTTGAAGTACCATACGAGTAGACACTGTTGAATTGTGCAGCAGCTTTCTGACTTGATCTCTTATGGTTATCACTCCTAATAATGGCAGACATGCTAACATCTTGATTGTGTTTTTGTTTGCTGCTATGAAGTCCAATTCTTGAGATGGGTCTACATGTGACTTTTTGTAATTTACAGTAATTCCTAACAAAGAACACATTCGAAGAACCACCTCTTTTGATTCTAGGAGTAGATGCCTTGTCCGGGGGGTGGTGGTTATGAGCCAGTTGTTCAAGTACAGAAACACTTAGAATCCTTGCCGTCTCAAGTGAGCTGCCACTACTGCCATATAATTCAACACAATGGAGGCTGTACTGAGGCCAAACAGCAGTACTCTGAACTGATGGTCACTGGCTCGCAGCCAGAGGTTTAAATGACTTCTGGATTGCCTATCCATGTGGTAGTACGTATCCTGAAGGTCTACTGAGCACATCCAATCATCCTTTTCCAATAATGGAATGAACAGTGACCATCCAGAACTTGCTTCGCTGAACTGATTTGTTCAACCTGCTGAGATCTAATATTGGACTCTAGTCCCCTGTCTTTTTTTGGTACCAAAAAGAACCGTGAGTAATTACCAGATCCTCTCTGTTCTGGGGGGACTTCTTGGATGACTCTCTTGTTCATCAGTCTTGGTATCTGGATGGCTGCTTGCTCCTGGCTTAGCAGGTTCAGGGGGTAAAGAGTCAGGGGACAGGCCGGACTCTGAAAATACATCATCTTCAATATCCAGGACAGGTGGAATAGCAAGGGGTCTGTGCTGAGTAAGTAGCAGAAAGTCTCAGCCTTTTCTTAGATTCAGAATAATCTTGGCTCTCCCAGTGGAAATGCTCCCTCATGGTATGCAGGGTTTCTCCAAAAGAATAATCCTCAGGAGGAGAGACTGAAGGAATGAATTCTTCAGCATCAGAATCCTCATAGGGAAGCATGTAGTAATCCTGTTCAGAAGAGGAATCAGAGGAAATAGAAACCTGATCAGAAGAATCATACTCTAAGTCTCTTGCCTAGGCCTCTTATCAGGAGGGGGATGGGAACCCCTGATCAAACTAATTAGGTCTTCGGCCATTTTGAGCATCTGTTTTTTGGCATGGAAGTCTGAGAAGGAGAATGCTGTACTTGTTTCTTTGTCTTTAGAGCTGTTTTAGTCTTTGAAGCTGAAGATGGCTTAATATATAGTTGTGTAGGTCTGAAGACACCCTCAGAAGCCGAGCAATGCTCAGTGGCTCCGGACCCATCTGAGGGAATGATTTCCAAGTGTCCAAAACCTTGAGTTTCCAGAGGCCCAGTCGGCTCACGTGGGAGTCGGAAGCAGCCTGTGGCTCTGAGGTAGCGGGCACCAGGGGCTGCGAAAGCACCTCACTGAGGACCCGCGACTGGCCTAGCAGAGGCTTCGTCATTGGTTTTGGACCTCGGATGCCTATCCTTTTTCTTGTCCTTGCGTTTTTTGCAAACTCTGGTTGTTGGCTGGTCCGACGGCATTATATAATTAAATCTTCAGCCAAAGTAATGAAATGCAAAATCGAACCAATGCTTGATAGTGCGTTGGTTAAATCTAGCACAAAACCGACAGCTAGCAACGTTGTGATCAGGGCCTAGGCAAGGAATACAGTAAGAGTGAAAATCCTTATGAGGTATTTGCTTCCCACAAGAAATACAACTGTTAACCTTTTTCTGACATCGGTCTGGAGCAAGAAAAAAGTTTCCCCAACGGGGTACTTAGCTTTAATGAAGACTTTGGTTCTGAAATTTGGATTTGAAAATCTCAGGAGTCGGCCAACCGGCACTTGCAAACTGCTTTTTCTTCGGGCACCGCATGACAAGAAAGACTGAAGAAAATGGCGTTGGCTGCATCTTTTATACCCCTGGCGCACTGACGGCAGGGAAGAGGCGACAGCAACCGACACCGGACCTAGACTTTGGAATTCTGGCCAACTGAGGGTGGCCTGCCAGCAGGATAACCCAAGAGTAATGACTGCAACAGTGAAACACGATGAACATATCAGAGTTTTTTTTTTTGCTTTGGGTGGTGGACAGGAAAAGGGTATAAAGTATCCTCTGGATATGATCCTCTGCACCCAGCTGTCATTTATGTTTAGCCAGGCTCTCAGGTGCAGGGACAGTTGACCTCTGATTGCCTCCAAAGAACAGCAATCGGGCCTCCTTTCAGGAGCATTCATAGGCTCATAGAATAGCACTAAGTTAACTGCCTTTGTGGGCCATTTTAAGCCTAGCCAATTACCCTATGCGAGGATCAAACCCTGCACCTTTGGTTTATAAGGCAAACATCTTAACCATTATGCCAACCTCCCACTCTTGAACCACTGAAAGGGTTTCCCAAAGACTGCATCTCTGGACCCTTGATGCTGAGGTCCTGTGCCACAGGGTGGCATCTTCCACCACTGTTCCCACCCCTGCCCCTGGGGTAACTTTCTCCACGTGCTTAAGGAAAAGACCCTTGTGATTTGCTGAACCACATATTTCCACTGCTTCTCTGATTTTCTGAGTATGGCCTCTGAGTGGAAAAATGAACATCCAGAACAAAAAGGGTCTTCCCACCCTCATAGCACCTGGACAGCATCTCTCTGACTTTTGTGCTAAATACAAAAGTATCATCAAATGTACTGTTGATGAACAAAGACTTAAGGGGCTCAGCAAAATTGCACAAGCACATCCAGGTGCGCCTCCTCATAGAGATGCCCAAACCCGAAGCTCTACTTGCCCCTTTGGCTACATGTGAGATTAGCCTCATGGAGAAGTTTGCAATAACATGTAGAGTGGCCAGCTGAGAGGTGACTGAATCCTGTACTTCTTCAGACACAGCTCCTGAGAGGGCATCGGATAGCTCTCTGATCACATCCCTCTGCAATTTGGTAAAATGGGAAAGGTAATTCAGGGACATCAAGGCAAAAGTCACTGAAAAGACACTTCCCACATCTATCCATTATCCTAGAAGCCCCATTAGTTGGATGAATAGTAGAACTTTATAAGTTCTTTTTTCGTGGCCACCGCCACAACCATGGCAGCTACTGGAACACGTTTTGACCAAGATTTTTTTATCCTCCAGTGCCAATTATTATTTTATTTGGTCTCCAAGGAGTAGGTTCAATGGAATCTGGAGCCTCCCATGCCCACCGAGAGATCAACTCAATGAGCTCATCAGTGAGCGAAGTCACCCAGGAGGCAGATCCAGGCACATTAACTCTTCTGATGAGGGAATACTGGGCTTCCAGCCACCTGTCTCAGGATCTCTAGGATGTCCCCGAAGGAATCATCATCTGGAGGTGACCGTGGGGGATCTCTCACCTTCATCGAGTCAGTGTCTTGGGTAATAGACTCCTCTGTGGAGTCTAGGTGCTTCCTCTTAGACTTCTTCCAAAGAATCTCCTCTGTGAGGTGTTCCAGGGAGGTTCCAGAAAAGGAAGGAGAAACCTTGTGGGTAGCCTGCGGCTTCTGGACCCGCTATCCCAAGTAGGAGGTCTGGTCGAGACACTGGACACAAGATCTGCAAGGCGGAAGACTGCGGATCCGATAAGGTAGATACCGTCTGTGCTGCTGAGGCAGACATGGCCCTCTTCAAAGCTGCGAAAGCCCACTGCCCACAAGAAGAGAGGGATCCCTAATCTGATAGGTCATGCCCTCGGATCTCAGCACCCTCAAACCCAGATGACAACACTCCAGAGCCTGAAGATGGAGCTGGGCTGATCCCAGCTGGGGCTCCAAGACAGAGGGACAGCTCTGAAATTTTGGAGTTGAGCCCACTATCTCAGACATGACCGGGCCGCCAAGACCCTCAAGAGCTCCCCGGCTCAGACTGTGCTGAGGAACTCACAATGGAGGCCTGAAATGAGGAAGGAAGGAAAAGTTCTTGGCTCTACAGACAATACTGGACAGATCAGATCCAAAGACTCCGAAACTTCAAGGGATGTCGGATGAGGAAAATAAAGAGGGGATGATGAAATTCAAAAGTCCTGACCATTAAAAGATAGGAGTCAAAGGGGGCCTTTTAATACCTTGCACACAGAGGATCTTCTTGACCATCCTCTCCATCTCATCTTCTGTGAGGCTTCTAGTTGAGCGAGTTGACAATGCCAATGGTGACTTTGGTCTCTCCAGGAATGGAGAAGTCAAGATGTCACTGGTCAATGAAAGGAGAGTACTGAGTCCTAGGTAAGGCCTTGATGGGTTTGAATGGGGTTCTCACAGGATCCAACAACCACCAACCTGGTCTATCTTTGGGTGTTGAGAGATTCTGATCTGAAGCACTCCCATCCAACTGGGGAGTCATTGAAGCCGTCTGATTCAAGAGTCTTAGGACCTGACAGTTTAGCAACTTTAGGAGACAGCTTGTTTGGTATCTTCAGAGCAGAAAATCTTTTCCTTCCCTTGTCTGAGCTTCTGGAGGGCAGGGAGGAAGCTGGGTTTGACTGTTCAGATTTACATGAGTCTTTATGTTTTTTGTCCGAGTCAGAAATGACATCCCCAAAAGAGGAAGGCAACATACCTTCAAAGATCAGTTTATTTCTATGTTCAATGAGGGCCCGGGTGGCTGAACGCTTTGCATATCTCACAATCTTTCTGCAAGTAAAGTGGACCCATGCAAAAGATACAGACTCTGCGAGTCACTCAAAGGATTTTGTCTCTCCACTTCAAACACTTCCTAAAGCCAGCTGGCTTGTCCAATTTGTCTGACTGTTGGTGTTAAGGCAGCTAAAAGTCAAAGGAAAAAAAAAACCCAAAAACAAGAAACTTTTTTTTTTTTTTTTTTACACAGAAAGGCTGCATCAAGTAATAGATATAAGGGAGAAAGTACTATTAACAGTAGTAGTTGAGAAGTACCACAGTACAAGAAAAAGCAGGAGAGGTACAACTAAGGTAGGGTTAGAAAAAGGAAACTAGCCAAAAAGGCTATCCAAGTTATTCAGTTGTTTAATTTTTAAGTTTTTTAGGTTTAGTAGAGAATAAAGCTTAGCAAAAAAACCCTATGAATTTCTCTTAACTGCCCTAGAGCTATACGGAAGTACCACAGCTTCGTGAAACAGCAAACGAGATCTAAGGTGATTGGAAGAGAGGCATTATGGGTACGGTTGGGAGCTCAAGAGCTTTTTGCTTGCCACGAACTATTGCAATGGCCAAGTCAGATACAAGGGATCTGATTCAAACATATATGTGAGGATAAAATGAAAAATAACTTTAGATCTGCCGTTAAGCAATTACATTTTGATAACTCTAGAGCTCAAAAACATACAGCAAAGTGACTTCAGAAAGCAGAAAGTTACAGCCAAACAAAGGGAGAATATGACAAGAAAAATAACCAGTGACTCCACAGAAATGTTAGGGATACTTTGGAAGTTTTATGAAAATCTGTATAAAGCAAAGGCATGGGGGAAACAAAGAAAAAGCAAAACTGGAAATATTTATGGAAGACTTAATTATGCCAAGGTTAGAGGAAGATGAGGCTCAACAATTAATGGCCAAGACATACAGAACTGAAATAAAAACAGCAATGTAGTATCAAACAAGGAAGTTTCCAGGAAAATACGTCATTCCTGAAGCAAACCTTAAGTTAGGAAGGAAGAGAAAGATAAAGTGGAAGACTTTAACAAAATTTAAAAAGGAAGCAGTAACAGTACCTTCGAAAAAAGCTGCGCTGGCTATATTATTGAAATAAGTAAGAAAAAACTTCCGATCCAGCTTCGTATAAACCCAATTTGACTTTAAACCAGAATTATAAAGTAAGCATGTCTGTATTAGTTAACAGAATAGTAAGCATGTTCCCAAAATGGTATATACAGATCAATGTGGTTTTGTGTCAAGGAGGCAAACATCTGACCAAATTAACATCAAAGTGTTGATCCAGTATGAAGAAGAATGTGAGAAAACACCACTATTACTTCTCAGTTTTGATGCATATAAATGAGCTGGGATTTTACTGGTAGGACAATTTTAGTTTCACCGACAGAAAAAGTAAGCTTAATAAGGATATAAAAAGGGTCAGAATTAAGGTAGAAGGGTTCTTCTTTGACAAGCAAACTAAGAAGGGATGCCTTCTTCCTCTCAATCTGCCTTACATTTAGAGCTGTTAGCAAGAAATGAAGAAATTCACAAACTCCAGGACATAACTGGTCTAGTCAATCAGAAGTGTTGGCTTTATTTGCAGACAATACCATTTTATGCTCAATTAATCCAAAAAGACATTTTGGTGTTGTAGAACATTTGAAGACACTTTCAAGTCTTTTCTGCATATAAAAAAATGAAGATAAAACAAAAACTACAGTGATAAACTATGCATTCATATATGAAATGGTTCAGCAATACCCATACTAGGTACATGATAAAATGAAGTATTTAGGTGTACTGATTAAAAAGGATTTTGATATGGGTTAAGTGGTGTAAAAAAGCGGACTTTCCCCACAGAACAAAATAGTTTAGGATTATCATTAGAGGTGACAAAGCTACACAGTTACGGTTCATAAACTGTGCAAGCAGGAGGTTAAAATCAATATGGAAAAGGATGGGGGGAGTTGAGACAGCAAGATTATTATCTTGAGTGAAAGCCCTTAATCTGTATGGTTGATACTGTTCCACTTATACTCATCCAGTAGAAGAAATTGTACTAAGAACTGAGTCAATGGGGGAATGGGGAAAGGAGCTTTACCAACAAGTATGACTGCAAGTAGGTGTACCAAAAACAGGGAAGAGGTGCCCTGAATTTACCAGAAAAAAATCAGCAAAGGAACTAAGACTTTGGAAGCAAATAACTAAGGAAGGAAAGGCGATATGGTATACATAGCTGAGCAGGAGTTTGGACTGCCAGCTACAGACTGCTTCTCCATCAGTGACTGATTTACTTATAGGCAAAAGGAAAGGATACTGCACAAAAGAGGACTATTAACACCACAAAAGAGCAAGTGCAGAGTGCTAATGGGGAAATTAAGGGAGTCTTTGAACCACGTTCATGATTTTAAAAACACTGTTATGCAGCTAAACTTAGAGAGCCTAAGACAAGATAAATAACTATAAGATAAAGAAACCAACTCTCCAAACTCACCTTTATACTTTATTCACACTAATATAACTTCCTCATCTAACTACATACTTCCTAAATATCATAGAACACTACACACAAAATACAATCTAAACCCCCAAAAATGTCCATCTCTATACAGCAGACTCCACAACCCATATTATCTAAGCATGCTACTCTCTTTAAAGGATGGTGACATCCACCCTAACCCAGGCCCCCTAACAACTCCTATCTCTCTCATCAACCTCAAAGAATCAACTACCCAAGCCCTTTCTAAACCATCTAACTCCCTTTTAATTGCTCATCTTAATATACGCAGTATAAACAATAAAGTTACTCAACTCCAAGCTCTAACTGAAATCTATTCCTTTGATATTCTCTGCTTAACAGAAACCTGGTTAAAACCAGCAACCAAAGATAATGAAATCATCCCACCTGGATATAATATCCTGAGACTAGACCAAACATCCAAGAAAGGTGGAGGGATTGCTATCCTATATAAACCTAGCTTACAATTAACCACTCATAACTGCAAACCACCTTTAGACTCCAGTGCAGAAATTCTTATATCCAAATTTCTTAATTCCAAATCCATCTATATTATCTGTATATATCTACCTCTTGGTAATAACACAGCAACTATGGAAAATATACTTTGCTGGCTTTCCCAAAACCTGCCTCAAGAAACCATTATCCTAGGTGACACAAATACTGACTGGACCTGCTTCTGCAGCAGCCTCCCCACAAACCATATTAACCTATATGGGTATTCCCAAACCATTACCTCCCCTACCAGAATAAATAAATCTAGCAAGAAATCAAGCTTATTAGACTGGATTCTCATTAACCATCATCCTCACATTTATGACTCAGGAACCCTCCCTGATGATTTAAGTGACGACTCTCTTACCTATATCATCAGACATAAAATCAACTTTCCCTCCCCAACATCAGTTAAAAACATCAGGTCTAAAAAGTACTTTAACCCTGAACTTTTCCAGATGGAACTAAGAGCATGCAACTGGTCACCCTTACAAAACCTTCCTTTAGATGAAGCCGTTAGTTACTTTAACTCCAACTTCCTTGCCATCCTCAACCACCATGCCCCATCCAGACTAATTAGAATTAAAGCCAAACATGCTCCATGGCTCTCGAAAGAAACCAAACATAAAATCAATATGAGAAACAAACATTGGGCAAAATGGAGGAAAACTAAAAACCCTATAGACTAACAAAAATTTAGACAACTAAGAAATGAAACTAAGAAAGCTATATTATCTGACAAAAAAAAAACCTACTACCTGCAATCCCAACAAGCTAGTCAAAACAAGCCGCAGAAATTTTGGTCTAGTATCAACCAACTACTCCATCCAGGGCAATCCACTACTCCAAACCCTCAAAACACTGAAGACAAAACACCAATGAAAATAGCTAATGATTTTAATACCTTTTTTTTTACTGATGCTATACAAACACTAGCTAGTCAACTATCACCTAATAACTTCACTCTACCTTTTCAATGAATCAACTTCACCCCCTACTTTTCACTTTCAACCCGTCCCAGCATCCTATATTCTAACCCTTCTACAGAAACTGAAACCATGCTCCCCCCTCAGCAGACCAACCACCTGCTGAATTCCTACAACAATCCGCCACAGCTAATGCCTATCCCATTTCTATCCTGATCAATAGAACTATTACTGAAAGTTATATCCCCAGTTTATGGAAAATTTCCCATATTATCCCCCTCCACAAAGGAGGTCAATCCACTGAACTCTCCAATTACTGCCCCACTGCCCTCCTCTCGCCTCTGGCAAAAATCATGGAAAAATGCATTCACAGACAATTACTTGACCATCTAACACAAAATAACTTACTAGCCAACTGTCAGCATGGTTTTAGACCTTCACATAGCACTACTACTGCCCTTCTTTCCTTCACAGATTGTATCAACAAAAAACGCAATCTAAACAAACTCTCTTCAGCCCTATTTATTGACCTGTCTAAAGCTTTTGACATGGTAAATCACCAAATTCTCATCATAATACTGAAATCCCTGTCACTTGATACATCCTCCATAAAATGGCTCCAGTCCTACCTTGATAAAAGACAACAGGCCGTACTTTGGCACAAGTCTCTCTCTACTAACCTGCCCATCAACCTGGGTATCCCTCAAGGGTCCATTCCTTGGACCTCTACTTTTTTCCATATTCATCAATGACCTTCACCTTGCCATCCCCCAAGCTACATGCATACAATATGCGGATGACGCTACACTGATATGCTCAGCCCTCTCCTCTCCGGGACTTCTCTATCTTACCCAACAAGTATTTAACACAGTTGAACAATGGTTCACACATAGATGCCTTCTCCTAAACCCCCAAAAGACTAAACTCCTCCTTTTCTCTCCTACTAAGAAGTCCCCCCCAATGGATTTCTCAGTTAACTCTACCAATAAAACTATTATATCCCCTGAACCAACCACCAATTAGGTGTCACCATTGACAGTAATCTGAACTTTGACATCCATATTAACAACAATATAAAATCTGTCAACAAAAAGCTAGGCTCTCTCTATAGGATAAAATCCTTTCTCCTACCTTCAGCTTGAACCACAATAGCACACACTCATCTAATATCTTCTCTTCTTTATGCCTCACCTATTTTTACTAACCTATCTAAAAATAATCTTAGCAAATTGGAAATGTCCTACAATAACATTGCAAGATTTGCAACAGGCAACCCATTTAGAACCCATCACTGCCTTAATTTAAAGCAGCTAGGATGGCTCGAACTTCAAAATCTAATTAAATTCCAACTAACTATAGCCCACAACACTCTTTACAAACCTTCCAAAACGCCTATTCTTTCCACACTAATCACTCCCTATAAAAACATGGAATCCTTAAGGTCTTCTCAGAAACTTCTAGTACATACTACTAAAACAAACAACAAGGCTGGTGACTCCCTTTTTTCTAATATAGTTGGAAAAGCCTGGAATCTCCTCCCAAATGAACTCTCCGCACTTCCCTCACTATCCTGTTTCAAAAACAAATTGAAAGTGTTCCTCAAAACTCACTGGTTATGCCCATGCTCCAAACCTGACTAGTCTTTATGTGTCTTTAAATACTTTTCTCTTCCTACCCAGTCTACTCACTTAGAGCAACTCCTCCTTATTAAACTATTTTACTAACTATCTCTAGCATACCTTGATTGTATTAGCATTCCTTTGTTATGCCTGTATTCTGCACTGTAAATATTACTGTGATAACCTGTAATAGGTACTGTTAATAGGTTTTATTTGTCTCATGTTTCGTTAGTTGTTATTGTGTTAATTTCATTGTACTACCTAGGAGCTTATCTCCCCAGGCCTCTACTGAAAATGGACATGTATCCAGTTAGACTAGCCCGGTCAACAAATGTAAAATAAAATAAAAAATAAAATAAATAATACCCTGAGATCCAGTAGAGGTACTGGAGAAATTTCAGAAAATTTATGACAACGCATTAGAGAAATAATGAAAAGGTACAAATGGAAACACGCATGGAAGACTTTGTTATGCTAAGGTTAGAAGATGAGACTCTGCAAGTAATTGTTAAGATAGAAAAAGGGAAGATAAAAACAATGGTGTGTATGTAATGTAATCAACATGAATGTCTCCAGGAACACAGTATTCCTGTAGAGGTTTAGAACTCCGGAAGGAAGGAAGAGAAAGATCTAAAAAACTTTGTTTAGTAATATTTTAAAGTGGGCATCAGTATCTTGGAAGAAAGCTGTAGTGGAAGTATTACCCAAAGAGGGTAAAGACCCTTCATATCCAGCTTCATATAAACCCACTTCAGTTTCAAACCATCACTGTAGTGTTTATAGCTTTTCTAACTAAAAGAATGGCAAATATGTTACTACATTTAATACACATGGACAAACACTACTACAACAATAATCATAAAAATGGAAGCAGTGTGCAAGAAAACACTGTTGCTGGAGAGCCTCAGTTCAAACAAAACATTCAATAGAGTCAGCTGGGATTTTGAGTACAACAAAGATAGTACTTGTACTTCCTAATAAAATAGCATTAACAAGGGCAACATACAAGAGTCACAGCACAACAAGAATTAAGATGGGAAGGCTCCTCTATGCCAAGCTGTGTTTGAACAGAGGAATCAGGCAGGGATGTCCTCTATTATCTGTTTTGCATGTAGCAAAGAAAATAAGAGAATCATAGATTCAAGGATATAACTGGTATGGTAATCAAGAAAAGTCAGCTCTGTTTGCAGATATTATTTTGTACTTGATAAATCTTGGAAAGGACATTTCAGTGTTATGGAACATTTTGAGACCGTTTTAAGTCTTTCTGGGGTATAAAAAAAATAAGACAACACAAAGGCTACTATTGTAAACTATACACCCACTCATGAATTAGTTCAATAATGCCCATGTATAAGCACATTTTAGATGAAGTACTTAGATGTGTGGATTAAAATGGATTATGTGATGGCAGCTAGAGATATGCAGGGAGAGACTAAACGAAACATAGTACAAAAACTGAGAAACAGGGCGGTTTTGATTATAGATGTGAATAGTTCAGATTTAAGCAGTGAAAATGTTTAGTACCTTTAGTCTCATATATAGGTTGTGTATATTATTAACCAGAAAAGAAATTGTGGAGGATAAATAACAACAAGATGAAATAATTTATTTGGGGGGGGGGGGGATAAGCTTATTCTTTCCACAGAACAAGATAGTTTAGGGTTATGAAATTTGTATGGATACTTTACAACTACACAGTTAAGACTCGTACACAACTAAAAAAAGAAGTTATGCCCTTACCATAACGTTCCATGTAGAGTGTTCATCTCGCCTTTGTTCTTACACACGGGTTCGGAGCCGATCCTCGGCTCCGAGTCGGCCGAATTGCAAAGCTCTGAATCTCAGAGAAGCTCGAGACCAGCCCATATCCCACAATCCTCCCTGCCATTACTCAGATCTAGTTTGCAAACAAACCAGACCAAAAGATCCAACACCTGTGGTGTTAGAAGTATACACTCTCTTCAGCCATTCAGACACACACCCTCACCATAGCAATAATTAATGGTCTAAGCATATATCCCATGACACACGCGTCAAGACACGTCGATCAGACTCTAATCCTACCAGTTCTTCCAAACACGTGGGGGGGGGGGGGGATGTAAGAACAAAGGCGAGATGAACACTCTACATGGAACGTTATGGTAAGGACATAACTTCTTTAGGTAAGAGTGTTCAATCTCACCGTTTGTTCTTACACACGGGTAGCGTCCCTAGCTCCGTAACCCTGAGTGACTCATGGAAGAACGTTCCTAAGCACAGTGGAACCAAATGATGTCCTATCCTTGGAGACCTTGTCCACTCTACAATGAGTGATGAAAGTATGTGGTTTAGACCACGTGGCTGCTGCACAAATAGTGTCCAAAGGCAAACGAGCTGCATGAGCTAAGGAAGTGGAGACGGATCTGGTAGAATGGGCCTTAGGTTTGGTGGGTAAGGATTGCTTTGATTTAGAGTATACAACTGTTATACAGTCAGCAAGCCATTTAGATAGTGTATGTTTAGTAATTGCCATGCCCTTTTTATTGTCTGCAAATGTGACGAAGAGTTGATCCGTTTTCCTGTAAGCTTTGGTCCTATCTAAATAAAATCTTAATTGCCTGTGAACATCCAACTTGTGCAACACATACTCCAGTTTGTTAGTATGGTTTCTGAAAAAGGTAGGGAGTTCTATAGAATGGTTAATATTCGTAACTGAGAATACTTTTGGAAGGAAAGATGGATTTGTACGCAAAGAGACCCTGTCTGGATGGAATATCAAGTAAGGTGGTCTGACCGATAATGCCTGCAGCTCTGATACTCTACGAGCTGAGGTCACGGCGACAAGAAACAGCGTCTTCCATGATAAGAACTTTAAGAGACATGATGAAGCAGGTTCAAAAGGTGGCAACATGAGTTGCAACAGCAGCAAATTCAGGCTCCATGGAAAGAAAGGTTTTCTGACAGGTGGTCTAAGATGGAAGGTTCCTTTCATAAAGGCCTTACAAAGTCTGTGAGACATAATGGGAGAACCTTCCTCACCAATATGGAAGTTTGATATGGCCACCAACTGTACTCTTAGCGTGGAAGTAGAAGCTCCTTCATGAAAAAGGATGGATAAGAATTCTAAAATTTTATGTAGAAGAACTACCAAGGGGTTTAAGTTCTGACTAGATGCCCAATTTACAAAGCGTTTCCACTTACTCGTATAGAGTTTAGTAGTGGAAGCTTTATGAGAAGCAACCAGAAATGTGTTGAACTGCTGGGGGGAGTAGATGAGACCTGGCTAGGCAGGGAAGCGGAGCAGCCAAGCTGCTAGTTTGAGGGACTGTAGAGACGGGTGAGGAAATCCAGACGAATGTCTCAGTAGATCTGGTACTGGGTCCAGAATCCATTGTTCCTCTATTTGATGGGCTCGAAGAAAGGGTAACCATATTTGACGAGGCCAGAATGGGGCCATGAGTATTATAGTCCTTTCCAGGTTCCTGGCTTTCTGTAGAAATCTGGGAATCAAGGGAGTCGGTGGGAATGCATATAGGAGACCCGGGGGCCAATCGTGTATCAGTGCATCCCTGGGGACATCCCCCGGAGGGGGTAGAAGGGCAAAGTAGCTTCTGCAATTTGCATTCAACGGGGAAGCAGACAGATCACAGCAAGGCTGGCCCCATTTACGGAAGATCTTTTCCGCCGTCTGTGAATTGAGGGACCACTCGTGAGGTAACAGGATGGCTCTGCTCAACCTGTCCGCAATGACGTTGGATGACCCCGGGATGTGCGTTGCTATCAGAAAGCGACCCGTGGACTCTGCCCATTGCCAAATTCTCATGGCCTCTCCGCATAACGGGTAAGACCTGGTTCCCCCTTGTTTGTTTATGTACCAGACTACAGACATGTTGTCTGTCTGAACTGCTACTGTTCCTAGAGGTAAGAGGGCTTTAAAGTGTTGCAACGCCAGGAACACCGCCCTCAACTCCAGAACATTTATATGTAGAGTGTACTCCATGCTGGACCATTCTCCTTGGACTGTTCTTCCCTGAAAAATGCCCCCCCCACTCTATCAGGGAAGCGTCCCTGGTTATTGTGGCTGTTGGACTGGGTAGAACGAACGGACGACCCACAGTGAGTTTCTGATCATGCACCCACCATGAGAGGTCCCATCTGCAAGATTCTGTTATCCTGATCTCGTGCACTAGGGGTAGGTGTTGGAATGACCACTGCGCGAAGAGCAGCCATTGTAGGATCCTCATGTGCAACCTTCCCATAGGAACTGCAATTAGTGTGGCTACCATCAGTCCCAACACTTTTAACACCAGTTTGGCTGGGGCTTTCTTGCTGACTAGAAGAAGAAGAACCTGCTGTTTGAGTGTTGAAGCTCTTATTGGGGGAAGCTTCAGTAGTGTCGATAGTGTATTTAGTTCTGCTCCGATGAAGGAAATACACTGTGAGGGCGATAAGCAAGACTTTTCGAAGTTTATGGATATCCCTAAGTGGGAACAAAGGCCGGTTGTGTAGTCTCTGGCTTGCAATAGGCGACGCTCGGTGGTGGCGGTGAGGAGCCAGTCGTCCAGATAGGGAAACACCTGGAATCCTTGTCGTCTCAAGTGAGACGCAACTACTGCCATGCATTTGGTGAATACCCTGGGGCTGAGGTGAGTCCAAAGGGCAGAGCTCGAAACTGAAAGTGACTGGCTCCCAGCCGGAAGCACAGGTGATCTCTGGACGATCTGGCCATTTTGATGTGGTAGTACGCGTCTGAGATCTATAGAGCACATCCAATCGTCCTCCTGTAAGAATGGAAGGATCGATTGAAGCGTGAACATCCAGAACTTTTCCTTCTTCACGAAGTTGTTGAGAAGGCTGAGATCTAAGATCGGCCTCCAGTCCCCGGTCTTTTTTGGAACTAAAAAGAAGCCTGAGTAAGTTCCGAATTCTCTTTGGTCCACCGGGACTGGTTGGATGACTCTGTTTTCGAGCAGCTTTGAAATTTCTACAGCTGCTAGCTTTCGCAGACGGGGTGGCACGTCTGGATACTTTCTTTGTAGAGGTGGCGTTGAAGTGAAGGGGATTTTGTATCCTCTGGTTATAATGCTTTTTACCCAAGAATCCGAAGTAATGTTTAGCCAGGCCAGTGGGTATAAAGCCAAGCGACCCCCGACTGCCTCCAGAGCAGGACAGCCGGGCCTCCCTTCAGGAGTGCTGGAAAGGCTTCCCAGGGACGGTATCCCTGTCACCTTGGTTATGCGGACCCCCTCTGCCGTCGGGGCGGCGTCTTCCATTTCTACCCCCTCCTCTGCCTCTGGAGGGAGTATCAATCTGTGTGGTCTGGAAAGATTCCCGATTCTTACGGAACCACATTATTCCGCCTCGTTGCCCTTTGGGGTACAGTCTAGTAGGAGCGGAAAAACGGACCCTGACAGCAGACAGGGTCTTTCCCTCTTGCTCGCACCGAGTGAGAGTCTCCTTAACCTTGGGCCCGAAAAGTGTGGCACCATCAAAAGGGGCATTGGCAAAAGAAGACTTGAAGGCTTCCGCAAAGGAGCACAGCCGCATCCATAATGGTCTTTGAAGAGCAATCGCTGAAGCTGCAGCGCTACTCGATCCCTCGGCTGCATACGAGATGAGCCTCATGGATGAGTTTACTATGGAGGTGAGGGTGTTAAGTTGTGCTGTTACTTTTTCTGAAACAGCAGCATCTGTGTTACCCTGGAGGGTATCTGTCAGCTCCTTGATGAGATTCCTCTGCAAACGTGTGAAGTGGGTCAAATAGTTTAGCGAACGCATGGAAAAAGTCGCTGAACTAAAAATGCGCTTCCCATATCTGTCCATAGTCCTAGAACCCTTATTAGGAGGATGAACAGATGAGGAAGACTCAGACATCTCCTTTTTCGAGGCTGCCGCCACCACCATAGCGTCGACAGGAACTCCCTTGGTGAGATAACATTCATCTTGGGGGGCAGTGATGAACTGGTTTGGTTTCCTAGGGACTGGCTCCACTGTGTCAGGTGCCTCCCACGCCCTTCGAGCAATCAAATCCATTAATTCATCGAAGGGCGGAGTCACCCAGGAGGTAGAAGGTTGAGCCCCAAAAGCCTTCAGCAGCACAGACTCGTCCTCAGTGGGGGCTAGGGATTGCCAATCACCCCTCTGTTTCAAGATCTCCAGGATGTCTGCAAATTACACATTCTCAGAGGGTGATTTGGGGGACCCCTCTTGCCTCATCCAAGTTGGTGTCAGACGTTAGAGATTCCTGTGGGGAATCTATGTGCCTCCTCTTGCACAGCCGTTTCCTCGGGACCTCATCAGAGGGGGCTTCTGGTGAGGCCTCCAAGGAACAGGGGGAACCCTCTGGGGGTGACTGAGGCAATTGGGCTCTACGCTTGGGATGGATTGTGGGAGCAGAAACAGAAAGTGGCCCTTTTGGGGAAGGAGAAGATTCTCCTGATGATGTGGTTGTCTGTGCAGACAATACCTTCCTCATAAGGTCAAAGGCCCCCGAACCCCTGGCCGAGGGCTCCCCCCGGTTCCGAAGAACACGGAAGCATCCCAGACCCAGGTGCCATGGTCTCCGACCCCGAGGACGGAGCCGTGGCCCCGAGAGGGAGAGTCGGTACCGACAGGTCGGTACGACTCTCGGTCCCAGAACAGAGCAAAGACAGTCGGCTCAGTGACTCCCCTATCGGTTCCGAAGGAGTCTAAGTCAATCGTGTCGATCGTGCAATGGACGGTTTCGGCACAGAGGGCTCCACTATCATCAGGTCATCCTCTCCCGGCTCCGAGATCTGGATGGGTCTCGAAGGAGGACCCGTTGGAGATATGGGGAGGCCTTCTAGTTTCGACACCAACTGGGAGAAAACTGCAATTAACTTGGAAAGGGCCGTGTTTTCCATGAGTTTCTGCATGACACGATCCACATCTGTCTCAGACAAAGGTCTGCAAGAACAGGTCAAAGGAGCCGAAGATGACACCGACCGAAGAATGGACGGTGGTGGCAGTTCCGACACCGGTTCCAAGATCTGGGGCTCCGGAAAAGATAAATGTTCGACGCTCGGCCCCAAGATCTGTGGAACTGGCGAACGAACCCTAGAAGATGAACTCGGAGCCGATGACATGGGCTCCGACATCTTCGACCCCTTCGAGGATTTAGAAGCCTGATCCGACTTGTCCAAAGCCTCTTGAAAGGCAGGCTTCAGTAATCCTCTGTCTATGAGCTTCCTGCGCCTATCTGTCATGACCCTCCCGCTAAAGGAATGGCAAATAGAGCAATCCTCTTGGAGATGGAGAGGGCCAAGACAGTAGACACAGGAAGCATGATTGTCAGGAATGGACAATGTAAGTGTGTTCAATCTCGCCATTTGTTCTTACACACGGGTTTGGAGCTGATCCTCGGCTCCGAGTCGGCCGAATTGCAAAGCTCTGAATCTCAGACAAGCTCGAGAGCAGCCCATGTCCCACAATCCTCCCTGCCATTACTCAGATCTAGTTTGCCGCTGCAACAGATCGGATCGAGGAGAGCTCGGACCAGAAAGAAAATTGAGTTTTGCTTACTATTTACAGATAAGATACTGATTTTTTTCCTGATATTACCTTATAATTCTTAGATTGTTATAGAAGTGCTGTGTGTGTGTGTTATATATATATATATATATATATAGCTACATACCCTTTTTTTTCTTCAGGCACCCTTTGTGGCCTAACCCTTCTTCTTTGGGTGTGTTTTTTTGTGAGTGTCTTCTTTATATAGCCCTTTCCACATATATATATTCATATAGGATTAGCAGTTTTTCGGCTCCGAACCCGTGTGTAAGAACAAACGGCGAGATTGAACACTCTTACATGAGAAAGTTATAAATCAAAATGGAAAATATGACAATACAACGGGGGACGTCTGAGTGCAAATATGAGTACTGAAAACAGGCAAGAGGGAACTGGAACTTACTGAAGGAAATTAGCAAGGGAATCAAGGTACTATGAACAAAACATTGGAGGGAAAGGAAACATGAGTGGGACGAAGCTAAGCAAATGTTTGGACGGCAGACTGCCGCCTACACTGGGGACTGATAAAAGTACAGGCAGACAGAAAGGGGTTGGGAGAGTACTAAATAGAAAACCAGTCTTGCTTGAATTTTTAGTCGAGTCTAAAGCAGAAAATGCTGTTACAAAGTTTTAATTAGTATGCCACTTAAAATACTGCATAATGGTAAAAGTCAAACAGAGGGGGTTACAAAAGAATGGAAAAGATGTAACGAAGTCCAGAAATGTAGGATATTTGCAAGGATATTTTTAAAGTTCATGTAATCATCAGATAATTTTTCCTCAGGTAGATAGCAAATGCTGGAGATGCAATGGAGAAGATGAAGGTAATTGGGAACATGTTTTCTGGGAATGTAATGAGATGACAGATTTAAAAAAAATATTCCTGCAGAGTTCTTACACAAATATGATTCTTTTGAGCTGGGACATAGTATCTGAATTGTGTAGACATAATAAGGAACTAACAAATGTAAATTAAATGGTACTGAATGCCAAAAAAAAAACTGACTAGAAAATGGGAATCAAAATCTATGCAAAATGTAACACGCATTTTGAATACTGTACGATAAAAAAGAACTAGAAACTGTACCTTTCGAAAAGGGAAGGAGAAAGTTTTCATACAATTTGTCAGAACAATAAATGCAGGAACAATGTTTAGGAGGAATGACGTTTAAGGGGAGGCAGGTATTTGACAACTCATGCAATCTTGGAGTGAGCAAAAATTCTTAAAAAAACACCCATGCATACTGCATGCCAGTAATAATGCAAACTGTTAATACACTGTTTTCAAATACACTGTTTTCTATTAATCTATACTGTGACAATTTAATAAAATACTAAGAGAAAAAAACTGTGATGTGGTACACGCCAACAGCACAGCAACTTGCCTTGCACAGATAGTCGAGCTGAACTGCTCCATTGTTAGCAAATTCAGTCATGCTCCTTTCCTGAAATGAAACCTCTACTTAATCTAAAGGACTAGGAAATGCAAACAACTCAACTTCACAGAGGTAACACCGCTCAGCTATGAATCTGTATGCCTGACCATTTCACAACACTAACACAAAATCATCTCAACAACCATATCTGCCCCTGGTCCTTAAATAACATTACTTAAGATCCCATCATCTCAATTATTTTTCTTTAACATTTTCTCCCTCTCCTCCCTCTCTATTACTCTCTCTTTTCAGCCCATGTCTCCAACTTACCTCCCAGCTGCTGTTCTTCCTCGTTTCCTCACTTTACACCATTCCTACTTTCTCCCCAGAATCTCTCTCTGTTAGAATTCAAACACTAACTATATCTTTCTCCTCTTCAGTATCTCTCTCCTAAAACATTACTTTCATGCCTTATTAAACCCTATCATACTTACCCTCTTTCATATCACTATATAACCCTCATACAATATGTCTATAAACAATATTACTAACCATCATACAATGTCTATAAACAATATTACTGTAAAAAAATAAAAAAATAAACTACTAATTTTTGAAAAATGTTATCTTTACTGTCTAAATTGTATAAAAGTTCATTGTATGTATGTTAGTAATTGCAAATTATACAAGATCTGCTTATTTGAACATGTGTTTGTAAATTTTATTTCAGTTGTAGCGTTGGAGCTTTTCTCCCTGGGCCTCCGCTGAAAATAGGTTCCTGACCCAGTCGGATTTTCTTAGTCACCAAATGTCAATAAATAAATAAAAACAAAATAAAATACTTACATCCGCTTCATTTAAAGCATGCAACATGTGAATATGTCCCATATTTATTTACATTTTTTACCAGGTAAATGTCCGACTGGGCAAAGATAGCCCGTTTTCAGCAGAGACCCTGGAAGAAAAGCTACAGAACATACACACAATTATACAAGAAGAAATAAAAAGAATCTCAAGTACATACACTTAGTTATGCAAGCAGAAAGAAACAATATAGTATGTTTACATATTTATGCAATTACAACTATCGATCAAAGCGTAGTAAAAAACAGTTACATAGAGCATTTAGATAGACTACACACAAAAACATTTTTTTTTTTGCTTAGAAGGATCAAATGATAAGGTGGTATCCCTGAAAAGGGAGATACAACAACGTGATTGAGAAGCAGAAATGGAGGCTATAAGTAGAAAAAGATTAGTCTGGTGGAGAACAGGAGCATGCCCAGTTAGTCAAGAAGTATCCTTTTAAGGCTTGCTTGAAATTATGAGTGTTATTGATGGCTAGTAAATGTTGAGGTAGAGAGTTCCAGTATTTAGAGATTTTGCAAACGTACAAGGAGTCATCATATGAGTTGCGAAATTTGTTAACTTTGAGTAGTACCACATCTGCTGACCTCGGTGATTTAAGGTTTGTATAGGGTTGGACTAAATTCCTTAGAGCTGGGCAGTTACACGGGTTATACATAACTGAATGGGCAATTAACCGTTGATTTAGTGTAAGGAAGTTTGGAAGTTCTATCCAGTTAAGTTGATGAAGGGGAATACAGTGATGTGTTTTTTGAGGGTGGTTAGATGCAAATTTGGCTATCTTATATGTAGCAGGATTCAAGGTTATTAATTTCGGTTTTGCGAAGGTTGATGAATATTTGCGAACAGTATAGTAGTGAAGAAAGAAGGTGGGTTCTTGCCATGGCCAGTCTGGCATGTTTGATAAGATGGGGCTTGGCTCTGTATAGAGTACCAAGTTTTATATGTACATTAATTTTCAGTGCTATGTGTTTGTCAAATTTTAATGCATTGTCAATAGTGACCACTAGTAGTTTTGTATGTTTGACAGGTTCTATTTTAATGCCATTGGGAGAAAGGATAGCAACAGGAGGTTTACTGTTTAAGATGGAAACATTTGAGAATATCATGAGCTTAGTTTTACATTTACATTTATGGACTGCAAGGTAGTTTTCTACGTTGCTAAGGGCAGTCTGAATTCTTTTCTGAAGCAATTTAATATTGGAAGCAGAGCAGATAAGGGGGTGGGATCATCTGTGCACTGTATGATATTAGCTGGGCTAGTGGCTGAGTAGAGGTCATTAGTAAAAAAAATAGTAAAGAGTAGCGGGTCCAAGGATCAAGCCTTGAGGGACTCTAACTGATACAAGAAGCAGGGGGGAGAGTTTGTTATCCCATAAGGTAGCCTGGTTATGGTCTGAGAGATAGCTATGGAACCAGCTAAGGGCTTCAAGACAAAGGTTACAAGAGGCAAGTTTATTTAATAAGATTTGGTGAGATATGGTGTCAAAGACTTTTGACACAACAAGGAAGGTTGCAGAGACAAGCTGATTATTGTTTTTGAGCCGAATGATGGAGTTGGTAAATGTTATAAGGGCTATATTAGTACTGTGCTTGGGTTGAAAGCCATGATGTGTGTGAGATAAGAGGTCATTAAGCAGGAGGTAGCCCAATATTTGTTTGTGGATACACTTTTCTAGTATCTTTGCTAGGGGTGACAGAATAGCTATTGGTCTGTAGTTTGAGATGTCTTTGGAGGAGCCTCCTTTATGAAGTGGGATGATGCAGGATATTTTCCAGAGGTGGAGTACACATTATTCAGAGATGGAACGATTGATTAGAATAGACAGATATATGGTAGGCAATGGAATGCTGTATAACCACTATTCTTGGCACTTCACTGCCACTTGTTTATCTATTCTATAACTCATATTTGTAAATCTTAAGGATCAAGAAGAAAAAATGTTTGCCTACAGTTCACTGTGACAAAACAAGAAGTTATGTACTCACCATAACATTCGATGTATGTAGTCCATCTCGCCTCACATTCTTACCCGTGGGTTCGGAGCCGAATATCGGCTCCGACTCAGAAGACTTTTCTAGCTCAAAGTCTTTCATTGGCTGGCTAAGCAGGTATCCCATGGTGCAATGCTTCATATCCCCAAATATAGTTTGCTGCGAAAACTCATTCGTACCCCATGCATACACAACATCCAGGTAAAAGAATAAGCCAAGTAAGGGAACTCTGCAGATGAACAACCTAACCTCCAAATCCTCCAGGAAGGGGGAAGGTGGGAGGGTAAGTAAGAATGTGAGGCGAGATGGACTACATACATCGAACGTTATGGTGAGTACATAACTTCTTGATGTTATGTAGTCCTATCTCGCCTACATTCTTACCCGTGGGACAGCGTCCCTAGCACTTACATCCTGGGTGGCTCATAGGAAAATACTCCTGAGAACTGTGGAGCCAAAGGACGACCTGCCCCTATAAACCACGTCCAATTTGTAATGAGAAACAAATGTGTGAGGAGAAGCCCAAGTAGCTGCAGCACATATATCATCCATTGACAATCTGGCTTGATAGGCTGTAGATGTAGAAACAGCCCGAGTAGAGTGAGCCTTAACCAGAAATGGCAGATCTTTTCCTCCTGCGTGGTAGATGAAAGAGATACAACTAGATATCCATCTGGATAGGGTGACCTTGGAAATTGGGGACCCCATTCTGTTTTCCGAAAGGGAAACAAAAAGTTGATCAGACTTCCGGATATCTTTTGTTCAGTGCAGATAGAAGCGTAATTGTCCGTGTACATCAAACTGATGAAATCTAAATTCTACCTTGTTAGAAAAGTGAGGGAAGAACACAGACAACTCAATGGATTGATTAAGATTAGACAAAGAAGCCACTTTAGGAAGGAAGGAAGGGTTTGGTCTAAGAGAGACCTTGTCCTTATGGAAGATTAAATATGGAGGTTTGATGGAGAGGGCTTGAATTTCTGAAACTCGCCTTGCTGAAGTGATAGCTGTTAAGAAGGCTGTTTTCCAGGTCAAGAATTTCAATTCACAGGTAGTTGCAGGCTCGAAAGGTGGTAAAGTAAGAGCTTGTAGAACAAAATTGAGATTCCAGGGCATGATTGGTTCAGAAACCGGGGGACGGAGTAACAAAGTACCCTTCAGGAAAGCCTTGCATAGTCTATGAGCCATGAGACTAGGCTCATTAGCGACACGAAAATTAAAGATCGCTGCCAACTGAACTTTGATGGTAGCTGATATGGAACCCTGATGGAAAAGCATAGACAAAAACTCCAATACTGAAGAGATTGGAGCTGTGTAAGGATCAATGCCTCGGGTATGTGCCCAAATAGAAAACCTCTTCCATTTACTAGAATAAATCTTTCTAGTAGAAGGCTTGTGAGAAGACAATAATATATGCACCACTTCTGGTGAGAATTTATGAAGTCTGACTAATGATGGAAGTGGAGTAGCCAGGCTGTTAACCGGAGGGTCATCAGGGAGGGGTGGAACTGTCCCGACGTGTCAGTAAATCCGGTTGAGGATCCAGAATCCAATGAGTATCCACAATGTATTGCTGAAGAAAGGGGAACCAGACTTGGCAAGGCCAGTGTGGAGCAATCAGAATCATTCTGCTTCCTAAGGATTGCGCTTTCTGAATCACCTTTGACAGCAAAGGAAATGGAGGGAAAGCATAAAGTAGACCGGAGGGCCAATCGTGAACCAGAGCGTCCCTGGGTGACTCCCCCTGTGGGGGGGATCAGCGTGAAGTAGCTGCTGCATTTTGCATTGAGGAGGCTGGCAAAAAGGTTGCAAAGCTGACCCCATCTGCTGAAGATTCGCTCCGCAACCAGGCAATTCAGGGACCACTCGTAAGGCATCAGAATAGCTCTGCTTAGCCTGTCCGCAATCACGTTGGACTTCCCTGGAATGTGGTTGCTATCAGAAACCATTGGGAAGTTATTGCCCACTGCCATACTCGCATGGCCTCTCTGCACAGAGGGTAAGACCTGGTTCCCCCTTGCTTGTTTAGATACCACACTACTGACATGTTGTCGGAGTGTATTGCAATCGTCCCTAGAGGTAGAACACTCTGAAGTGCATGCAACGCGAGTAGCACTGCTCTCAACTCTGACACGTTTATATGCAGATATAGCTCGTACTCGTCACGTGCCTTGGACTGTCCTGCCAAGATAATGCCCCCCCACACCATCCGGGAGGCGTCCGTGGTCACCGTGGCAACCGGGATGGGTGGAACGAAGGGCCTTCCCCCGTCCAAACTGTTGGTGCAAAGCCACCAACCAAGGTCCTGCTTGTATCTGTCCGTGAGCGAAATGGGGTGAGAAAGTGGAAATCTTTGGAGAGACCATTGAACAAAGAGGAGCCACTGGAGAATTCTCATGTGCAATTGCGCTAGATGGACCAACATGATAGTGGCTGCCATGGTCCCTTGGAGTTGGAGAACCCATCTTGCCTTCGCTTTCCTCAGGGGCATCAGCATGCGTATCTGTTGTTGTAAGACTCTGATCCTCTCCTGCGGTAAAAACGCTCGCATTCAAATGGTGTCTAATTCTGCTCCTATAAAGGTGACACGCCGCGAGGGTAATAAGGCAGATTTTTCCCAATTTATTGTTATACACAACTGGTGACAAAGTGATGGTAGCGTCCCTGGTTTGAACTAGTTGATGCCTGGTGGGAGCGATAAGGAGCCAGTCGTCCAGATATGGAAACACTTGGAATCCCTGACGTCGCAAGTGAGCCGTCACCACCGCCATACACTTGGTGAACACCCTGAGACCAAAGGGCAGGGCTCGAAACTGAAAATGACTGGCTCCCAGCCGGAAGCGTAGGTGACTCCTGGATGCCCTGTCCATTTTCACATGGTAGTAAGCATCCTTGATGTCGAAGAAGCACATTCATACCTCATCTCCCAACAATGGGAGAATCGATTGTAGCGTGACCATACGGAACTTGGACTTCTGTACATAGTTGTTCAGTTGGCTGAGATCTAATATGGGTATCAGGTTCCCTGTTCTTTTCGGCACCAAAAGGAATCTTGAGTAAGTCCCTAATCCGATTTGGTCTGAGGGGACACGCTGGATGGCTCCTTTTCCTAGCAGCTTTGAAACCTCTGAGGCTGCTTGATCCCTTTGATTGGGTGGAACGTCTGGGATTTTTCTGAATGAAGGGGGGTCTGATGTAAAAGGACTGAGATAACCTCCGGAAATTATCCATAATACCCATCGGTCCTGGGTGATGCTTTCCCAGGCTTCCGGATATAACGAAATTCGACCCCCGACTGGCTCCGGATAAGCACAGCCGGGCACTCCCTCAAGAACAAGAGTAGGGAGAGTCACGAAAGGAATCGCAGTCTCCCGAATTCTGGGGGTTCCCTCTGCCTCTAGGGCGGCGTCTCCCTGAATAACCTCCCCCTCCTCTGCCTCTGGAGGGGGGCTCACCTTGTGTGGCAGGAAAAAACCTCTGTGATTTTTTGAAGCACATCTCCCCCCCCCCGCTGGGCCTTGGGATAAGGCCTAGAGGGAAGGGAAAAACGGACCCCTACGGCAGACAGGGTCTTTCCCTCTTGCTCGCATCTGGTGAGGGTGTCTTTTACTTTGGACCCAAACAAAGAACTATCAAAGGGGGAGTCAGTGAAGGAAGACTCGAAGGCCTCCGCAAAGTGACACAGGCGCAGCCAGGCTTGCCTTCTAAGGGCGACCCCTGAGCTTGCTGCCCTACTTGCTCCCTCAGCTGCATACGAAATGAGCCGCATGGATGAGTTGACAATGGAATTGAGGGTAGAGACCTGGGCGATAACAGTCTGGGCCACCGCCTCAAAAACATTACCCGCAAGAGTATCTCCTAACTCTTTGAGGAGATCTCTCTGGAGCCGAGTGAATTGAGACAGGTAATTCAGCGACTGTAAGGTAAAGGTTGCTGACGAGAGGGTATGCTTCCTGTACTGGTCCATGGTCCTAGACTCTTTGTTAGGAGGATGGACGGAGGAAGAAGACTCTGCTAATGCCTTCTGAGTGGCTGCCGCCACCACCATGGCATCAACAGGGACTCCTTTAGACAGAAACTCTTTGCCCTGGGGGGGGGGGTGCGGAAAGAAACTTGTTGGGACGCCTGGGCATGGGCTCCACGGAATCAGGGTTTTCCCACATTCTTCGACATATCAGATCAAGGAGCTCGTCGAAGGGTGGAGACACGCAGGAGGTGGAGGGCTGAGCACCAAAAGCCTTAAGGAATACTGACTCCTCCTCAGAAGGGGCTTTGGACAGCCAGTCACCTCTTTGTTTCAGTATCTCCAGGATGTCGGAGAAGGAAACATCAGAGGATGACTTAGGGGACCCTTCCGATTCCTCGAGGTCAGTATCAGAGGTGAGGGACTCATCCTGGGGGTCTATGTGCTTCCTCTTGCACGTTTTCTTTCTAGGGGGCTCCTCAGGCACAATCTCTGAGGGGCCCTGAGAAACTTGGGGACAACTCATGGGGGTATCCCTAGGCCCTGGTGCTCTGTTGTCCATGGATAGGCAGTGATCAGAGGCTCTCACTGGAGTGGTGGGGGACAGAGTGACCGACCCGCCTGATGCAGCTGATGATCTGGCCAGCGTGGTCCGCATAGCCTCGAAGGCAGCCCCCCCCCCCGAGTCTGAGGAGCGATCAGCCTTCGAAGCCATGATGGGGGTCAGAGTTCCCCGAGCCGAGGCACCGAGAGGGAGACTCGGAACCAAAATAAGCCCCGAGATGTCCCCCTCGGGCCCGACCGAAGAATCTCGAGTCCCGAACCCAGAGGACGGAGCTGACGGGGTCAGAGCCGATGTCGGTACCGATGGAGCCAAAGGGGCCATCGGAACCGACATAGGAACATCACACGGAGTGGGATACTCCAGTTCTGAAGACAGAGATATGCTCGGAGGAAGAATGATCGAAGACAGAGTTGGGACAGGCTCCGGAGCCGACTGGGCCAGAGCCAAAAATAATTTTGCCAAAACCGGTGACTGTAGGAGCCTCTGGATCACCCTATCAACATCCACATCTGAAAGGGTCCTGGAGGATTTGGAGGAAAGGGAGGGAGACTGAGATCTCCTCTCAGTAGAAACTGGTCTGAGACTGGGCGATCGGCTCCTAATAGGTTCCAATATAATTGGAGCAGACGCCAGTTCCGCCAACATCGACACTTCCTGCAGCCCCGAGGACAGTGGAGCCAAGGAGGTCGATGCAATTTTAGAAACTTTCTCCAAGGCTCCGATGAAGATGACGGAGCTGGAGTTCTCTTTTTAGACTTGGCAGATTTTGACTTACCACTGGGAGATGAATCCATAGCCTCTTCAAAAGAGGGTTTCAAGAGTCCCTTTAAAATCAGCTTATTCTTTCTCTCTTGGAGAACTCTAGGACTGAAAACATGACAAAAACTGCAGGACTCCTGCAGATGAATGGCTCCCAGGCAATAGACACAAATGGAATGCTCATCGGTGATGGACATTTTGTACCCACATTTAGAGTACTTTTTGAAACCCGAAGGTTTGTGCTCCTTGGAATCTTTGGACATTTTCCCAACTACAGCAAAAATGCAAAAAAACAGTCTGACAGAACTCTCAGATGCTCACTCCACAAAACGCGGGAACCAAAAGTTAACAATGACCAAACACACACGCACTAGAGAAGCAAGTCAAAAACCTCAAAACAAAAACGGTTTATGACCACAAAGAAAGGGAATAGCCCAAACCTCTAACTTAAACGGTTTAGACTGTACACACACAACAAAGGCAATAGGAGAAGACCTAGGCCCTCTAACTGAAACGGGCCTAGCCCGAGGGAACAGTCAGCAGGATATCACACAAACAAGCACACAACACAATCCTCAATAACACTAGACAATAGCTATAAAAACAGCTTTTGATTATGAACCCAAAAACTTTTCTTTAAGACAAGAAAAAAGGTACTTAGCCACAGCCAAGCGAGACCACGTCCGAGCTACATGAGCGGCAAACGAGATCTGGGGATATGGAGCATTGCACCATGGGATACCTGCTTAGCCCAGCCTATGAAAGACTTCGAGCTAGAAAAGTCGGCCGAGTCGGAGCCGATATTCGGCTCCGAACCCACGGGTAAGAATGTAGGCGAGATAGGACTAGATAACATCCTATGGTACCTTAATAAGTCTCCCAACCAAATATCTGTCTTATTAAAATCAAAGTTAAGCCCCATTAAGGTGAATGGTACAAGCAATCACTAATTTACTACATATACTTTCAGCTTAGGATGACTGAAGCCAATACTGTCAAACAATGCTTTAATTTCACTGCAGCAGTTATCTAGATATTCAAGTCTTATGCAATGAACGCCTGAACAGATTTTCTTTGTATGCAGTTTATAACTTTTTGAGGAGTATTACAATGTAACATTTAGTCACACGGAGATACTTTTATGGAGTCGCCACATACTGTTACATGTAATCTGCATTTTACTTGTCCCCTCCATGAATGAATATTTTAGTGTCTCGATTTGTTGTTTTGATGTATTACTCAACTGTTTAGAGAGGTCCTTGCAGTTTCACTGAATTGAGTTGCACTGTCAGCAGTCACTACACACTAGCACCATCACTTGTTGCCAGTAAATAACTACAGGTTGTTATATGATTCTGCAGCTGTCAACTGGACCAAACAGATAGGTGCCAACCTTTAAAAGGTATCAAGAAACTAGCAAGTACACTGCTGTAGATAACAGACAGAAACAGAACAAACCCAGCAAAATAACTGAAAATGTGCATTCAAATAATAATAAAAAAACCTGTCTCCTATCAAAGCTAAGACTGAATCACTTTTGCAAAGGTGGGCTGGCCATGAATCACCTCCATATTCTAAGAATACAAACACAACACCAAAAAAAAACATCTGAGTGATTGGGAAAAAAATCACAATAAGTATATACAAAAAAACAGTTAAAAATGACCTGACTTGACTACCAAAAGCAGTTTAAGCATCAACTGAACTTGGATTTCCTAGACAATGCAGTTGCAAAATAAACTGCTAAGATGAACCCTTCCATCCATTTTTGCAGAGTGAGTACTACAAAAATTAACCCTTAAATCACAATTCTCCTAATCCCTGCTACTTGGCACTTCTGTGGAAATGCTCTTGTGAGGGACTGGTGGTATTGCTCTGCATCTAGTGCATTCATGACTACACACATAGGTTCAAAGGTAAGTACTAGGCTATCTGCCCGAGGGCATCTATAAGCCTAGCCAGAATGTGTTGGTTTTCACCATCCCCTTAGATTAGTTCCTTGTGCCTCGGTCCAGCAGAGCCATTAGTTCCCTGTGCCTCTGTCCAGCAGAGCCACTGCAGTGATCCCCGGGGTAAATCTTCTGTTTCCCATCCACTCAAGGTTTCACTTGTAGAATGTTAGTGAGGGGCTCCGCCTAATGTAAATTGGAATCCTGTTCCAAAGCATGGGGAGTCTCTGGGACAGGAATCTATCCCTCCAGCACATCCTATTTATCGTTGTGGTGAGGTTTAGATCCCTAGAGCGTGTGGCTCTTGGGGATTTGTTTTTTTTTTTTAGGTGGAGCATGTCCATCAATTCTGGGTTGGACATGGCCTTGTATGTCAGGCAGAGATCACCTGTGAGTAAGCGGTATGCAACAGAGTACAGCTAGAGTTTCTTCAGTCAGGCTGCATACGGCATATGTTTGAGGCCAGTAATCCTCTTGGTGAGGTACTTCTGTGGTCTTTCCAACTGTTGCAGGTGTCTTGTAAGGTACATCCCAAAAGTGGCGTTGTACTCTATGATGGGTCAGATGAGTGATGAGTAGAGCGGCACAATAACCTCTTGTTCTAGATGCAAACCCTTTTGTGATTAGGTGGGCCACATAGAAGGATTTTCTAACCACCTTGGCAATACGATTATCAAAGGAGAGATTACTATCTACTTGGGTCCCCAGATCCCTTATTACATTTTCTGTATTTAAGGGAATACCACGTATATGGTAGTTCGCGGATACTTTGTTTTTTTCCAAAGGGGATGACTATGTACTTTTTGGCATTTAGCTTGAGGCCATGACTTTGACACCAGGTATCCGCCTCAGTGAGACCCTTCCGAAGGATGTCTGTATCAATTGGAGAGTCAATTATTGCCTCCAGTTTGCAGTCGTTTGCGAACATGGTCAGCCATTGTCCTCCTGTGCTTGCCTGTACCTCTGAGAAGTATATACCGAACAGGAGGGGTCCCAGGACTGAGCCCTGGGGGACTCCACTTGTAACTGGTTTAGAGTCGGACCTAGAGCCTGCAACTCTCACCATGTGGGTTCTATCCGTGAGCCAATTGGCAACCCATCTCGTGACGTAGGGGTTTATGTTCAGGCTGGTGAGCTTGTCTATAATACCAGAATGGGGAATGGTGTCGAAAGCCTTTGCGAGGTCTAGGTAGGCTGTGTGGACCTCCTTTCCCTCATCTAAAGCCTTGGTAACTGACTCAAAGTCCACCAGGTTTAGGAGGCATGATCTGCCCTTAAAGTGAAACTGGGTAGGGTCCAATGTTTGAAGGTTCCCGATGTCTCTGTTAATTAATTCCATGATGATGCGCTCCATAGCCTTGCAGACCAGGCTAGTCAGGCTTATAGGGCGATAGTTCCCGGGGTCCATTGTGGCTCCACCTTTGTGGAGCGGTAAAATGGTTGCTGTGCGCCACTACGGGTACGTAGCCTGTAGAGAGGCTAAGTTTGAACAGTGTGTTTAGGTGAGGGGTTAGTTCATTTTGGAGCTTATGTAAGACACAGACTGGGACACCATCTGGTCCCATTGAAGCTGTATTTTTGGCTTTGGATAGGGCTGTTTTAACCTGCGTGTCAGTGATTGCTAGGGCACTACATTCTTCTGGTATGGTTATGGGCCCTTTAGGGGGTGAGAGGGGGGTGAAGTTTTCACTAAACCTGTCTGCCAGAATGTTGACAATATCAGTCGGTTCAGTGTATTTTGTGCCATTCTGCACTAACTCAAAGCAAATCAGAGTTTCCACTTAGGTTCTTGACATAGCTAAAGAACGCTTTGTGGTTATCTTTTGAGTCCTTGGCAATTTTTCTTTCAAAGCTAGCCTTGGATGATTTTATGAGAGATCTTAGTTTCTTGTTGATACTAATCAGGGATGTCTTTCCTTCTTGGGATTTTACTCTTTTCTGCACTAGTTTCCTCATTCTATTGTATAGCTTGTTTATGGCAGGGGTCCACCAGACTGGTTTCCTTTTCTTGGAGGAGTGAGTCTTGGTTTTGCTTGGGATAGCATGATCCATGCATTCTTGCAGGTGTTCAGAGTGTCTTTGTAAGGGATTCAGCAGCTTGGACAGCGCTGTCCTTAAGCATGGGGGCTGTGAACCTTTCCACCTAGGTCTTAAGTAATGTGACGTTTGCTTTTGAAAAGTTTTTCACAGTGGTTTCCTTGATTGGGGGGATGGGGGCAGAATGTGAATATACAGAGTCATTAGTCTATGGTTTGATCTAATCAGCGAGGGTTTGACCTCTGGTGTAGAACACTGGTCACCCATGTTGGTGATGACCAGTTCCAATATGCTGTCACCTCTGGTGGGGTTGTTGACCAGTTGATCCAAGGCGTTCGAGTTTATAAATTCTAGGAAGCGTTGGGCAAGGGAGTTAGTACTTGAGTAGTTCTCCCAGTTAATGTTTGGGTAATTGAAATCACCCAATATTAGGGTTGTTTGGTAGGACCTTCACATTTTCCAGTGTCTCCAGAAATGTGGAATGGGGGTCCTGGGTCATGGTTGGTAATCTGTAGCAAGCTACAATTTGAATTGCAGTTTTGCCCATTGTTAGTTGCACATGGATGATCTCGGAGGCATTGTGCTTTGCCACTAACCTGGAGGTGTGGGTATCCTTGATGAATATGGATACACCCCCTCCTTTTGGGTTTCGGTCTGGGTTCTGTGGCCAAAATGTATGGTATGAGTTATAGCCTGGTAGTGCTGGGGTGCACTCAAGAGCCTTAAACCAGGTTTCTGTTACTGCACAGACATCGATGTGCTCCATAATGAGGAATACCTCGAGTGCATGCATTTTGAGGATTAGACTTCTGGTGTTGAGTAGCATTACCCTCAGTTTTTGGTTACTTGTGCTATTTAAGGTGGTGGGTTTGTCTTTTGAGCCTTGCCTAAAAATGGCACTATGGAACAACAAAAGCCTTGGCCAGTATTCGAAAGCCTAAGGGTGACAGGTGGAAGCCATCTCTTGCGAAGCAACGTGGCTTATCGATCATGCCATCCCAGGTGGACAGATACTGGATCCCCTTTGAATGACACCAGAAACTTAGCCAACTGTTGAAATTGATCATTTTTTCTTTATACTGTGGCATCACTCTTGGTGAGGGCAGGATGCTACTCAGGGTCAGGGTCATACCGGCCTGGGCTACGTGATCAGAGAGCTCTTCCATGTCTCTTTTCATATAGTCCAGGGAGGTACGTCTCAGGTCATTCACACCAACATGGACAATGACAGAGTCGTGACCCGAGTGCTTGGGTTATGTGGCGGATCCTGGCACCTGAGAGGTAGCTAACTGTAAACTTCACCTTGTCCAGCCTGGTTAGTGGGACATCAGTGTGCCTGACTATAGAGTCGCCTATTACTAGTGTGTTGGGTATATTATTTTGCCTTAAGGGCTGTGATTGTGTGGCACACTGATTAAGTGAAGTATGTGTTTCATGGTTTGTGATGGGGTGTGGAGGTTGCTTGGGTGTCTGCTTTGGAGGTCTCTGCTGCTTCTGCAGATTTTTATTTAGAGCCTCTGAGTATGTTTTCCTGTATTTATGTGTGTTATTTGTCGGCATTGGTTTAGTAGGGCTATGTGAGACTGGTGGTGTGTTGCAAGTATTTTCCTTCTCTTGATGGTCAGTTCCAGTCTTGGGTTGAGAGAACTTTGCCTCCAGTTTGGCTGTATAATTGCATCTCTCGCATATATTAGCGTTTGGTGGTAGGAGGAGAGGGCTGTCTGTGTACATGAGGCAGTTATAACATTGCCTCAAAATGCCCAGATTCACCAGTTGGACTGGAGAGTACACCTGAAACTGCCCTTTGGACCTGCCTGAATAGGTAAAGTGAGCTGTTTTACTGATTATCTGGTAGGGACGAATAGAGAGCCTTGTCCTTCTGGACAGTATAGGGGTCTAGTGCTAGGGTTATAATTAGTGCTTGCTATGAATTTTGAGCAAGTGCTGGGCTGTGAAATGAATGGTTTGAGTGCTTAAGTTGAAAGTTTGTCAGAAATGAGAGAGAGAAATTATTTTATTTTACATTTGTTTACCGGGTTAGTCTAACTGGATACATATCCATTTTCAGCAGAGGCCCGGGGAGAAAAGTTCCACAGTAATATGACAAGACATTGACTTACATACAGATAAATACAGTCCAAAATGGCCAATAAACTACTAACTTCTGGGCTACAACAAACAAGGCGCACAAATTTTCAGAAAGAAACAGATCAAATAAGCAGGCACAATAAGCCTTTAACCAGAAATTCCCAGTTCAGAAGGGCAGAATCTAGCCTCTCCTCCCACAAGAGTGCAGACTACAAACCTTTTTAATGTAAAATAACTGGTCTGGAGCCAATGTGCTTAAACCAGAACTAATGCACTTTTAGAATATCAGACACTGAGCCTTCGATCAGCAATTCCCAACTTAGGATGTAAGCTACCTGTCCTGCCACAACAATGCAGTCCACAAACCTTCTTAATGCAAAACAACTGGTTTGAAGCCCAAGTGCTTAATCCAAAAGGCTTAGAATAAAAGTTACAATTTAGTCAGGCTACTACCAAACAGTAATAACTGCAGAATAAGACAATCGAGTAATTTTAAGAAGCACAAGCAAAATAAGGTAATAAAGTGGGAAGAAACACAATTACAGTAAAAGCAGATGAATAAAGTGCATTTTTTTTATATATAACAATAGAAAACGAGGAAATTGATTTAAACAAATTACCCAATTAACCAGTAAAAAAACTCAAAACTGAGCCCTGTTCCAGCAGTCTTCAATCTGACAAGTTCTAACTGCACACTCCTGCCAAGAGGGTGCAGGGGAAACTTCTCTAAAAAAAAAAGATGGCCTGAATTAGTGCTCAAGTTATACAAACAAAGCTAGATTCAGCAGGCATGCAGTCTATGCTACAGCAGACAAGGTGCACCAACATCAGAAAAAAACTGTTCAAATGAGCAGACACAGTAAGCCTTTAACCAGAAATTTCCAGCTCAGAAGGGTAGAATCTAGCCTCTCCTCCCACAAGTGTGTAGACCACAAACCTTAATGTAAAATAACTGGCCTGGAGCCCTAGTGCTTAAACCAGAACTAAAACACTTTTAGAACAACAGACACTGATCCTTCAATCAGTAATTCCCAACTTAGAAGGATGTAAGCTACCTGTCCTGCCACAACAGTGCAGACCACAAACCTTCTTAATGTAAAACAACTGATCTAAAGCCCAAGCGCAATAACCAAAAGACTTAAAATAACAAATAAACAACAAAATTGAGGCAAACCAGGTAACACACGGTAGGTAGACACAGGTACACTCCAAGTTTAATGGTTAAGCGCTTTTCATTTGACAGAGTGCTCAAACTTCATCAGACTTAGAATAAAAGTTACAATTTAATCAGGCTACTACCAAGCAGTAATAAATGAAGCAGAATAAACACAATTGAGTAGTTTTAAGAAGAGGCAAAAGCAAAATAAGGTAATAAAGTAGGAAGAAACAGAAATACAGTAAAAGCAGATAAAGTGCATTTTTTTTCTTCATATAACAATCGAAAACAAGCAAACTGATTTGAACAAATTACCCAATTAACCGAAAAAAAACTCCGAACTGAGCCCTGTTCCAGCAGTCTTCAATCAGACAAGTTCAGGGCCTAAGTGGGTATATCTACTCAAATGTTCTCTCTGTATTGGGCAGGATATGCTAATGAGACTAGACTAGGATAGAGCTGGGATAGGGCTGAACAGATGGGAATGGTAGGAGTGTCTGAAATCAAAATATGATCTCATTGTACTCGGTTGAGTGAGCAAATGAGATGGGCCCAGGAGTGTTCAAACACAATTTTACAGGAGGGCAGTCAATTCCAAAGCCACCAAGATTAATACCACAACATCACGGAGGGTGGGTGGGGAAACCTAACGTGGTAATAAAGTTGATGTAGGGTATACCAAACAGCTCCAGTATGCAACTATTTAGCAGAAATAATTTCAGAGATAAGGGACTAAGACTTTAAGGCACAGATAATCCCTCTAGGCTAAGACTTCTACATCAAATGACAATGAAGTCAGATGAATAAACTATAAATGTCAGTACTATCTTATAACATTGCAAGTTTGTACTTATCTCAGCTTGTAATAAAGTTGATGTAGGGTATACCAAAAAGTTCCAGTATGTAACTATTCAGCAGAAATCATTTCAAAAATGAGGGACTAAGACTTTATGGCACAGAGAATCCCTCTCGGCTAAGACTTCGACACCGAATAACAATGAAGTAAGATGAATAAACTAACTGCAGAGAGGGAGAGACAGCTTCCAATTTTCAGTAAACAAATCCAGTACTATTTTTAACACAATATTCAATTAAACAATAAGCAGGAAAAATAAAATTCAGCACTATCTAATAACACAGCAAGTTTGTACTTATCTCAGCTTGTAATAAAGTTGATGTAGGGTATACCAAACAGCTCCAGTATGCAACTATTCAGCAGAAATAATTTCAGAGATAAGGGACTAAGACTTTAAGGCACAGAGAATCCCTCTAGGCTAAGACTTCTACACCGAATAACAATGAAGTGAGATGGATAAACTAACTGCAGGCAGGGAGAGACAGAGAGACAGCTTCCAATTTTCAGAAAACAAATAAATAGGCAGATTAATGTAGTACTATTTTTAACACAATATTCAAAAAAATAATAAACAGAAAAAAATGAAATTCATTACTATCTTATAACACTGCAAGTTTGTACTTGTGTCAGCTTGTAATAAAGTTGATGTAGGGTATACCAAACAGCTCCAGTATGAAACTATTCAGCAGAAATAATTTGAGAGATTTTTTTAGACACCCTAAATTATCCTTAGCACTCAGAACCTAACAATTGTTCATTACACTTTAACCAGTTAAATCATCTTAAATAATGGACTAAATGTACACTGTTACCTTAATGGAGACTGAACATTCTCCAACAGGGTGCTAATGTGCAGTTATAAGCTGTGAAAAAAAATGCACTGCTTTACAGCAGCATATTAAGCTGCCATGAAGCACAGACTGAAAAGGCAAACTGTCTCCAAGTTTTATGCTGGATAAATGGGATTTTGTTTAGAGAGCGTAAAAAAAAAAGTAAAAGAAAAAAATAGTGTGTGTGTGTGTGTGTGTGTGTGTGTGTCCAAGAAGTGATACTAAAGACAGAAAAACTGAGCAAGCAAGAGTCTGGGATCATACCTCTCAACTTCTTTGCTCAAGAATTACAGAGAAAGCTAACTTTGTGAGGGGGGAGACCTAAACTCAGGGTCAGTCTTTAAACATAACATCTGCATTTTCTCAGCAATAAAAGTATGAAAAGTACAGATGTGTAAACAATAGATGACCTTGCCTTCACTGTTTCAGTATTCCTTACATATGAGTTTTCCCTGCTGTGAAACCAGATGGCAGCCAGTATACCGAATCCGACTAAAGTTTTATGGTATGCTGGACATCACATGTATGCTCCTCGCATTGTGAAGGCATAAAGTGACGAAGTGACATTCGGATGTACCATCCTTAGAACTGATTGCCCTAGTGGCAACACCAGTCTAAGGAACTCGAGGAGGTAACTAGTACATCCAGGAAAGAAAGGACTAGGGGGAAGGAGGGATGGACTGAATACTACAACAGTGAATGCAAGGACTACTGTTATGGTAAGATTTTACACAACTGTACTATGTCCTTAGATTCACTGCTACAGTTTTCCTTATGCATAGGAGAATGCCAAAGCTTAAGAAGAAACTTTAGAGGAGGGACCAGAAGTAAGTCCTCTATGAAGCCATGAGAATGCTCCTAGCAAAATCAGCTCTAACTCTAGAGATACCACCAACTTGTAGTGCTTGGTAAACGTACTTACAGAAGTCCAGGGTAGCTGCTTCTAAAATAGAGGTAGTATCCAACCCCTTGAAAAAAGCACCAGAAGAAGCCTCAGTACTAGCAGAATGACACTTTACAAAATAAGACAGGGTCTCACTATCAGTATGACAAAAAAATAGTCTGCTTGTATACAGCTAGTCCTACGGACCTAGGATGAAAGAAACAAACAAGTTTCCTAATAGACAGTCTTATCCAAATAAAAGTTGTTTATACACATCCCAAGTTAATAGCACCCTCTCACTGGCAAACTGCAGAGAGGGGAAAAAGGTAGGCAAATTAATAGACTAAGTGACAACTCATTAACCACCTTGAGCATAAAAGGATTAGTACACGCAAGGACACCCTGTCCTTTCGAAACACCAAAAATGGCAGACAAGCCACAAATACTTGCAACTCAGACACCCATCTGGCAGAAGTGATGGCTAACAAAAGAACAGTCTTCAAAGAACAATGTTGCAAGGAAGATGAAGCAGCAGGGTCAGTTTCTCCAAAACTGAATTAAGATCATATGAAGGAGGAACAGGCTTCCTGGGAGGTCTAACATGAAGTACACATTTAAGGAATTGTTTAGCCTCAAATCTAGAAGCTAAAGAAGGAGATGAAGACAGACAGCTGATAAGTGGGCCTTAATAGAACAGGATAAGCCAGTAATGAGCAACTGACACAAATGAAAGAGAACCAAAGGAATAGCCACAGTAAGTGGATCCAGGTTACGAGACAGACACTAAACAGAAAACCTCTTCCACTTGGATAAGTAAGATTTCCTAGTAGTGGGTTTCCTGGCACCAAAAAGAAAACCTCTTCCATTTGGATAAGTAGGATTTCCTAGTAGTGGGATTCCTGGACTACTGCTGAACCCTCGGCATGCCCTCAGAAAAAAAGGTGTCTGCGAGGAATCAAAATCCTATCATCCACTGTGCCAGTTGAAGAGTGGACAGAAGGGGATGGATGAGAGATCCCTTGTTTTGTGTGAGTAGGTCCACCCTGTGAAGTAATGTGATGACTGCCCTTGGCTAGATGCAGTAGAAGAGGGAAAGAATAACTGTGCAAAATCTTACCATAATAACAGATGTCCCTCTCTTCTCTGTTTCAGTATTCTTTATATGAAGGAGTTAGCCGCCACTGGCAACCTGACGTCGACCAGTATACAAAAGCTTTACACTACTGTTGGGTACATGGTATGTCACACGCAGGCTGTCATCATAAGTCAGCCATAAAAGTGATGTACGCACACCAACCTCAGAAATGAATGCCCCAGGAGGAATGCCATCCTAAGGAAAGTAAAGTATGACCATATGAGGAAAAGAACCCAGCAACTAGAGGGAAGGATTGCAATACTGCAAAAGAGAAGAGGAGGACATCTATTGTTATGGTAAGATTTTACACAACTACTCTATGCCCTTCTATTCATCTGCTGCAGTATTCTTTACATGAGGGAGAGTACAAACGCTCATGAGGAGAGGGTGGAGGAAGAAGTAGTCTAGCTCTTCAGAAAAACATGGAATATGGCTCTGACAAAACCTGTCCTAGAGTTAGAAATGCCATTCAATGTGTAATGTTTAGTGAAGGTATACACAAAAGTCCATGTACCCACTTCAAGAATAGAGCTAGTATATAGTCCTTTGAAAAAAGCTCCAGAAGAAGCTACAGCCTTAGTGGAATGGACCTTTACATAAAAAGCAAGGGTCTTACCATGCTTCAGGTAACAAAATGAAATAACCTTAGACATCCAAGTAGAAACAGTCTGCTTGGAAACCGGCAATTCCAGAGCCCTGGAATGGTGGGAAACAAAAAGCTGGCCTGACTTCCTGACAGACTTAATCTTGTCTAAATAAAATCTAAGTTGTCTATGCACATCGAGGGTGTGCAGCACCTTCTCACTAGAATTCTTGGGAAAAGTAAAGGTAGGTAGGTAAATGAATAGACTGGTTGAGTGGCAATTCCTTGACTACCTTGGGCATAAAGGAAATGATGATATGCAAGGACACCCTGTCGTTATGAAAAAAACAAAAAAGCGAGAGAGGCCATAAGGGCCTGGAACTTAGACACGCGCCTGGCTAAAATTACAGCTAGTATAACAGTTTTCTAGGAGCAACGTTGCAGGGAAGCTGATGAAGCTGGCTCTAAAGAGTGGAGAGCCAGCTTTTCAAGTACAAAATTAAGATTCCAAGGAGGAGGAATAGGTTTTCCTGGGAGGTCTAATGTGAAGGACACCTTTAAGAAATTGTTTAGCCTCACATCTGCTAGTAGAGGGGGAGATAGAGGCAGGCAGGCAGAAATAGTTGATATATGGGCCTTCACTGAAGAGTAGGCCAAGCTAGCACGGAGCAATTCACACAAGATAGACTCAAGGGACATCCACTGACAGTGGATCTTGGTTTCGTGAGAGATACCAAAGTGAAAATCTCTTTCACTTGGACAGTTAAGAATTTCTGGTATTAGGTTTCCTGGCCTCCTGCAGGACCCTTAGCACGTCCTCAGAGAACAGGTATCTAAAAGGAATTAAAACCCTATCACCCCCCCGAGTCAATTGAAGGGTACGCACTTGGGGATGGATGAGAGAGAGTTCCTTTGTCTTGTGTGAGAAGCTCCATCCTGTCAGGTAAATTGTGATGACTGCCCTTGGATAAATGCAGAAGAGGGAACCAATGCTGTCTTGGCCAAAAGGGAGTCACCAGCAGGATTTTCGGGCTGTCCTGCTGAATTTTGAACAGGACTTTCAGAATGAGCGGAAGTGGTGGGAATGCATAGAGAAAGATCCCCTTCTAAGAGAATGACAGGGGGGTTAACCTTCCAAACCAGAGGGTGTGGAACTTTGGCACAAAATTGTGGAAGTTGTCTGTTCTTGGGGGAGGCAGAGAGATCTGCTTGAGGTATATCCCACTGGTGGACAAAATGCAGAAACACATCCCTCTGAAGCATCCATTCATGTAACTGTGTTAGGGACACGTTCAATGTGTCCACCACACAATTTTGGCTGGATGGAATGCACACTGTCTGAAGAGTCACCTGATATTGGATTGCCAGCTCCCAAGCCTGGAGTGCCAACCTGCTTAGGTAGGATTGGGCTCCCCAACTGCTTGTTCATATACCAGAGGACAATCATATTGTCTGTGAGCAACTTTAAAGGTTCCTGGTTGAGAGAGAGGATGAAAGGTCTGACTGGCTAGTAGCAGTGTCCTCATCTCCCTTACACTGACATGCTTCCTTTGTTGAGATGGGGACTATACCCCTTGTGCTTTAAAATTTCCAAAAGAGGTTGTCTGTGAACATCTCTTGGGCTGGTGGCAGAGGATGCAAGGAGAGACGTGGGTTGAGTGGCACTGGTTGGGTCCACCACTGTAGTTCCCTCTTCAGACAGGGAATGAGAGGAAATGAAAACTCAAGAGGATGCGAATGCTGCATCCAAACTGACTTTAGGAACCACTGGAGTTTTCTCATGTGAAGTTTGGCCACAGGTAGCATTGGTATGGTTGATGCCATGAAGCCCAGATCCCTGAAGAACACACTGGCTGAAATGTGGTGAAGAGGTAGAAAGTTTTGGAAGTAGGAGGTGAGGTTCTGCACCTTCTGAGGGGAAGAGAGACCTTTATAAGATCGGTCTATATTCTGCATCCCAGGAAGATGTGATACTGAGAAGTAGTGAGAATTGATTTTTTTTTTTTGATTTATGGTGAATCTCAGATTTTGTAGAAGAGAAATGGCAAATAGAATGCTTTGCTCCAGGCTTTCTGGGGAGGTTGCCAGAAAGAGGGGATCAACCAGGTAAGGAAAAACGTGGATGCCCTGAAACCTGTAGTAAGCAATCACAGGAGCTAGACATTTTGTAAATACCCTTGGTGTAGTGGAAAGTCCAAAGGGCAAGACAGAGAACTAAAAATGCCAGGAAGCCAAACAAACAAAAACTTCCTGCAGTTAGGGTGGATGAGAATGTGTAGCTATGCACCTTTGATATCCAGAGAAGCCAAGTAGACTTGTGGCAGAATAAGGGGGGACACGGTCTGAAGAGTTAACATATGGAAGTTGGGTACCTTCAGGAAGGTGTTGCGAAAAGCCAGACCAAGAATGGGTCTCAAAGGACACTAGGAACATTCTGGAGTAGAAACCCCTTCCTTTTTGGTATTGAAGTACCTCCTGAATGCTCCCTTGTCTCCACAGATCTAGCAGTACCTCTGTAAAGGAGGGTAGTATTTCCCTTGGTGGTTGAGGGATGCCCCTGAAGCAAGGTAGGGAATCCCATACCAGAAAATATCCTTTTTAAATGCTAGAAATAACCCACAAGTCTTGAGTTATACTTTCCCAGACTGGCAGAGAGAGAGGTGCTGGGAAAGAGGAATGTGTGTAAAGTGGTCTGGGCAGTCAGAGGGAACAAGGCTAGTCAGGAAAGGGCGGTTTCTGAGCGGGAGTTGGAGGGGACCCTGGGCTGCCAAGGTCTCCTATCACCCTTTTCTGTTTTAGGTGGAAGAAGGAGGGAGTGTCTATGTACACAGGCAGTTACGGCTGGGTAATTTTGTTGAAATCTAGGCACTGGAGAAACAAAGATGTGCTTCAATTTCTGCAATTCCTTACCATTTTCTTGCAGAGATTTAAATAAGTTAGCAGCTACAAGACTAAACAATGCAGAGTTGTCTAAAGTGGCATCCATAGGCTTAGATTTCACATCCTCTGGTAATGGCTGCAGTCTTAGCCAGGACAATCCCCTTAAGACACAGCCAGAGGGCAGCTGCCCTGGCAGAAGCCTCTGCAGCATCATAGCTGCATCTGATGGAGTGGCGGGCTACTTGTGAAGATGCCCCAAGCAAGGATGCAGCCAATATATTATTCTCTGAATCAGGCAAATCAGAAATTACCTGAGAAAGTTGGGAAAGAAGCTCTAGGGCAAATCTGTTCATGTGTGTTTTGTAAGTAATGGCTCTAAATGCTGAAGTGTACACTTTTTTGCCCAGCCTTTCCAGGATCCTGCTCTCCTTATGTGAAGGAAGGAGAGAAGTTGATAGTAACCTGGATGGTTTTCTGAAGCGAGTGAAACCTGATGGATCTGCTGAAGTGCATCTGAAGAGGAACCTGCAGTCCTCAAGTTCCGGTAAAATTGGTTAGGCTACTTAGGGGCAGGAAGCTGGGAATCGGGGGACTGAGAGGAAGAGCAAGGCATCTAAAAAGGCCAATAACAGGAAGAATACCTGAAGGGCTGGGTGATTCCAACTGCAGAAGACTGTAGTATCTCTTTTGTATTTCAGATACCGGAGTGCTCTCTCATTTGAAATGATCATTTTGAAGTCTATCTCCAAAGGAGGGTTCTTCCATGGGTGAAGTCCGTCCTTTTCTGGTGAGGTGTACTCTAAGGGGGAGGGCATCTGTGAGGAATAAGCTAGACCATTCATCTTCTGCGGATCCCTCTTCCTCTGGTGAAACCTCTTCCATAGCTCTTTTATGTGGGGAGCAGTGCAGGTGGGCAGGGACCGACACCTGTAAGGGGCTTAAGGGTCATAAGGGCCTTGAAAAGGCCTTGGATGAAGTGTTGACAATCACTCTGGGGTTCCTTTGGGGATGACAAGTGTTCAGACTTCTGCTTCTTCTTTTGATGCAGGTCTGCCCTATGTAATGTAGGAGGCCCAGATGCAGACCTATATTTAATATCACAGTGAATTTCCTCCCGAACAAGGATCCGAGGTATCCCCTTATAGCCTTCGGTTATCATGAGCCTCATTTCCCCCTGTACATCAGAGATGGATGCCTGTTTAGCCTCTGAGGACATGACTGTAGTCAGATCTAAGGCGGCCTCAACATCAGGCTTAGCCTGTGAACCAAAACCAGCAACCGTACGTATCTCCGGGCTCTCATCCACCTCAGGAGAGACATCAGTGGTAAGAGGTGCAGCAGAAGGTTCAGGCCTCAGCTTTTCAGTCTTTTGCTTCGTAAGCAACTCTACCTCGGGACCGGAGAATCCCTCCATCTCGCATTTAGCTAGCAACTTTAAGTGCCAACTTTCCAAGTAAATGGCTAGGGAGGAAAGTCTCCTTCTTAGGGGTCTTGGCTACAAAGGCTTGGCAAAAGGGACAGTATTGCTGGTCATGGGTAGGCCCCTAGGCAGAACAAACCCTTCAGATGGCTATCTTTATGTAGAATTTGTCTTCCACGCTGGCACTTGACTTTTTTTGGATGGCAGCAGAAGTTCTGAAGTTGGTGCATACATATGTCACTTATCGCTAACATATGACAGCAGCCTACATGTGATGTACCACGCAGCCTACAGTAGTGAAAGACTTTTCTATACTGGCCCACATCAGGCTGCCTATGGCAGATAACTCCCTCATGTAAAACATACTGCAGCAGATGAACAGAAGGGCATCCAATCCTGTTGCAGCCAGGAGGAGTCACCAACAAGATTTTGGGAGTGTCCTGTTGAATTTTGTACAGGACTTTCCAAATAAAAGGAAGGGAAGGGAAAGATAAAGAAACCTCATCCTCCAAGAAAAACGAGTGGGTGTCCACCTTCCACACCAGTGGACCTGGGACTCTGGCACAAAACCAAGGAAGTTGTCTGTTCAGAGGGGAGGCAAAGAAATCTACTTGAGGAGTACCCCACTAGTGGACACTGTACAGAAACATTCATTTGAAGCATCTATTCATGGAATTGAGTTAAGGACCTCCACAGACTGTCTGCCACTATGTTCTAACCTGAAAGGATGTACACTGCCTGAAGAGCCATTTGATAACGGACAGCAAGATCCCAAACCAGAATAGCCAACTGGCAAAGGAGATAATATTCCTCACTGTCTGTTTATATACCACATAACTGTGGTTTTGTCTTGTGCATACTTTAAGAGGCCCTGGAGAGAAGAGTATGAAAGGTCTGAACAGCTAGCAGAAGGGCTCTCATCTCTTTGACATTGATGTGCTCCTTCTGCTGATGAGGTGAACATACTCTCTGCACCTATAGCGAGCCAAATATTGCCCCCTAATTCCATACCTGATGCATCTGTGAAGAGTTGCTGGGAAGGAAGAGAGGGGATGAATAGGTAGCCCTGGGTTCAGAGCCAACTTCTGAATTCACCAATGAAGTTCCTTCTTTAAACAAGGTAAAATAAGAACTACAAATTCCAGGGAATGGACATGTTGAAGCCAAACTGACTTCAGATATAATCAAAACTCATGTGGAGTCTGGCCATAGGAATCACTGGAATGGTGGATGCCATGAAAACCAGAGCTCTGAGAAATTCCTTGGCTGTAACAGATGCAAGAGGAATCAGAGTTTGAAAAAAAGAAATGAGAGTTGAGGTCTTAGGAGGAGGAAGGGATGTCAACATAGGCACCATCTGAATCCTGCAACCCAGAAAGACAATCCTGAGAAGGGTTCAGACAAGACTATATGAAGTTTATTGTGAACCTCAGGCCCTGAAGAGAAGAAATTACACACTGAAGATTTAGCAACAGGATCGCTGGAGAGTCATCCAAGTAACAAAATACTTGGATCCCTTGAAGCTTGCAATGGCAGGGGTGAGGCATTTGGTGAAAACCCTTGGGACAGAAGAAAGGGCAAAGCAGAGAACTGAAAAAGCTAGGATGCAGAGAAACGTAAAAACTTCCTGAAAAGAGGATGGATTGGAATATGACGATAAGCATCCTTGAGAAAAGAAGAAAACCTACTATGAAATGTTTTAGAACGAAAACCTGACAAACTGGACAGGTCATATGGTCATGAAAAGCTCCTAGATAGAAAAGACATTTATTGGGGTGGCCTTTATGGGAAATCTGACTCCCACACTGGCATTTACCCTTCCTGGATATCAGTAAACCCCTGGAGCAGCAAAAAAAAAAAAAAAAAAAAAAAAAAAAACCCCCGTATGGGGTTCTTATCTGCAATGGTTTGGTTATCAGCGATAAACTGGTGGAAAATGACGTATATGTTCAGATGATGATCAGAAGATGCGCTTAGACTAGCAGCAAAGAAGTTCTGAGGATGGTACATCTGGACGTCACTTTTATGCCCTATGCAAAAGCGAGGAGCGTACTGGGACATCTGGCATACTATAAAACTTTAGTAGGCTTTGGTATACTGGCCCTCAGGGCTTTCACGGCAGGGAAATCCCGTATACCATAAGTAAGGAATACTGCAACAGTGAATGTAAGGACATCTATATAATACCTGACTTCACTGACTGATGGCAATCTTCAGTGATCTACTAGAAGAATCAAACATTTTTGAAAGACAAAGCAAAAACAGGGGCAAGTGAGCGGCACTGGAGATCTGCAGTGCTTGTACTATGATTTTTTTCATTCATTTGATCACAGACAATCAAGAAGGCTGCAACTACTGGTCCCATGCACTTGTACACATTAAATGCTTAAGACAACTTACATTCTGGATTTAAAATACTTTCTCCTCCAGCAATTATGATGGTTAACTGGCCTTTCAATGGGGCATAAAGCCCTCCGCCTCCTTTGTCAGGCCTCACAACAACCTGGAAGGGTGATTATTTCATTGATACCATGGAGGGCTTTATTGCTTGCTTAACTGTAGAATACCAGACATAAAACAGAACTCCACATCAATACAGATCAGAATCAGTCTCATTTTACTACCGCTCTATGAGGTCTAGTTGAAATGACATAGTCATGCCACAGATATAATTCAGACAGAAATGCACCTAAACACAAAACAAGTTGCATAAAGAAAGGAAGCAATATTCTTCTGATGGATTTCCAAATTTCTGACAGTATTTCAGAAAGGCAATTTTCATCAATACCTTGGAGAATGGCAGCAAAGTTAGCAACTGCAACTTCCCCTCCCCCCACCCCAGCTACCAAGAAGGTTGAATATGACCTAAACTGAGCATTAGACAACGTCAAATCTGAGTCATTGTTCTTTGGTGACCACAACATTAACTGGGATAAATGCCAATACTCTTAATTCCATCCTGTATTACAACCTCTTAACTTTGTACATACAACTAGATCCATGATTAGCACACAAAGCTATCATAAACGTGTGTTCATAACTACTCTAGATATAGATATTATGCACTGTTCTCAGTAGTGTCAGTGTCATAGATACACTGGAAGATAAATCAGTATAACCCGTTGCCTACCTTTTTGGTCTTGGAAAACAGCCCAACTCTACAGAAACACAAGTACATTAAAACAAGGAGTTGGGAAGTCTTTAGTTAAAGACTATCTGAAATACACCTGTGGAAGAACAGATCGACCCCCCCCCCCCAAAAAAAATATATATACAGGGCCTTATTTTGTGGTGCACTTAATATCTTTAGTCAGAAATGGGAAATGTTGTATTTAATAAGAGTTATACAGCATACAACTTAGAAAACCACAGATGACTAACAGAACCAATGATAGCACAATTTACAAACAATGTTCAGTACAGACTACACTTTCAAAAGATGTACTTCTAACTGAATGGAGAACCACAGTATGTATGGGATGATTATACAGACTAACAGCCATCCTAAATAACAGCCCAAGTAATAAGTGCTCACTCCAACCTACAGAGGCTATTGTATGCTGAATATTAAAAGAAAAAACTGGACAAAGATCACAAATGCAAGTATCCAATACTCTTCTCACAACAGAACTGAAAACAGCACTAAAGACTGAGAGACATGGCAGGATGTCTTAGCAAATTGCCATGCCAATGAGAAGACAGCTAAAGAGGTACATACCTTAAGTAAAAAGAAAGGATGTGCCAAACAAAACTATTTTAAGTGCAGAAAGGAGGCATACTGGTTGGAGAGCAATCACTTGTAACAAGTCAAAGGCGTAACAATTTTTTTCCATATGTTCATCGCCAAATGACACCCCCCTACAAGCAAGCACCTGAGACTGCTGTTCCATCCTTCCTACCCTTCTTACAGGTTGGTCTAGAAATACATGCAGTACACAGAAGTTTCTGTGCATGGAAAAGATACTGCCCGTGCTACATCACTTTTTACGTAACACACTTCGGTGATGTCACTATTAGGGAGGGTAGGGAACACAAAAAATAAATTTCATAATAGCTACCTTAAAGTACAATATCTTGCAACAAGAGTTATGTTTCCAACACAATTTGCTTGGTACAAAGCTGCAACATGCTTTATGCTAGTACAATATACAGGTTCACAAAACAATTGAACTTGCATCGTTCTCAGAGTTTGCTTGTTTTTCCTGCATTGCAGTTAGAAAACAGGGGCAGAAAATTACTAAAACTAAAGAAAAATTACCAGATTAGGGTGATGCCCTTTAAATGGAAAAGCACACCTAGTATCCTAACTGGCTGCAAAATTCTAGTTTGCTCAAAGCCAGCCCTGATAACACTAACTTTTGGCTGGACACAATAAATGTTCACAGTGAAACTATTTTGAGTCTCGTCTTACTCCCCCATTAGCCATTTCTATTCAATCTCTTACTGCCACAGCACAGACCTCATCACAACAAAAAGCAACCTTTAGCTCAGCACAGCCATTCTGTTCTATTACTAAGGACCCATACGCCAGTGATGGTGTTCGCTTATGTGGAGATATGCCATGCAATCATTCACAAGTTACAGTTTTGTATGTATTTACCCACAAGTACAAATCTACTTAATAAATGAATGACTAAATTTCTTATTTAAGTGCCATAACAAGAACTCTGGTACTCACCTAACTGCTAAAAAGCTTCCATTTAAACAGCCAGATGACGAAAATGTCCCATCAATTTCACTGCAAAAGAATCAGATCAAAATGTTAAATTCTTAATATTTACTCATGATAAATACAAATGTCACTTTTGTGAAAACTACCATAATATAGTGATTTAAATAAAGCAATTAAATATAAATTATATTTGATGCATTTATTACATCATCCACCTATATTTTAAAAGTTAGTCTAGTCTTGCAGCAAATGTAACAAACAGGAAATGAATAAAATGGAAAGCATGACTAAGGCAAAAAAAAATGTCGGTAACATGTTTATGTCCTGTCACATTTACAAAATAAATGCAACAAAACTTCTGATTCATTACAGCAGCAAATACTCAATACAGTAGCACAGCCTTGAGGCACAGAGCAAGGGCTGACAATGCCCCCCCTCCCATGACCATTGAGTTTGACTACCAGCTTCGGCAATGGAAAAGTTGGGGGGGGTGGAGTAAGGCCAATGATGGTGCACACATCCTGGGGAGAAGGAATAATGGCACCTACAAATATACACATGGAGTCCTGAAGGCAATGAATAAAACCAATGAACAGGGGATAAGAGATCAATCCAGCCAAGGTGATCACAGCAGCTTTCGACAGCATATGCATGGAAACACATACATACTGGGGGACAGCATAGCTGGAGCATACACAGTGAAAAAAGAAGTTATGTCCTTACCATAACGTTCCATGTGGAGTGTTCATCTCGCCTTGGTTATTACACATGGGTTCGGAGCCGATCCTCGGCTCCGTGCCGGCCGACTGCAAGCTCTGCATCGAGAAGAAGCTCGAGGACATCTAATACCCACAATCCCCCTCTGCCTTTACCTCAGATCTAGTTTGCAAGCAAACCAGACATAAAGCACGCACACATGCCAACTATATACATAAAAATACATATATACAAACATACCCAGAGTATGATAGTAACAGTAATACTGCAACAGCAGAAGGAGAATACTCCAGACCAGGCACCAAATCGAACGTTCTTCCTAAGGGTGGGAAGGGTGGGAGTGTAATAACCAAGGCGAGATGAACACTCCACATGGAACGTTATGGTAAGGACATAACTTCTTTATGTGAGAGTGTTCAATCTCGCCTTTGTTCTTACACATGGGTAGCGCCCTAGCTCCATGATCCTGAGGAACTCAAGGGAGAACGTTCTTGAGCACAGTGGAACCAAAGGTTGCCCTATCCCTAGAAACCCTGTCCACTTTGTAATGAGATATAAATGTATGTGGTTTAGCCCAAGTAGCAGCCGCACAAATAGTGTCTAAAGGTAAGCGAGCTGCGTGAGCCAAAGATGTAGAAATTGATCTGGTAGAATGTCCTCTGGGTTTTGCTGATAATGTTTGATCAGAAGCTTCATAAACATAAATGATACAGTCAGTTAGCCACTTAGAAAGAGTTAATTTAATAACTGCAAGACCCTTTCTGCTGTCAGCAAAAGCTACAAATAGTTGATCAGATTTCCTGTGATCTTTTGTTCTATCCAAATAAAATCTGAGTTGTCTATGGACGTCTAGTTTGTGCAACATATACTCCAATTTATTAGAGTGGTTTTTAAAGAAGGTGGGTAATTCGATGGACTGATTAATATTACTAGTAGAACAAACTTTGGGAAGAAAGGATGGATTAGTGCGTAGGGATACTCTGTCAGAATGAAAAATTAAATAAGGATGTTTGACCGAAAGGGCCTGCAGCTCAGACACCCGTCTAGCAGATGTAATAGCCACTAGAAATAATGTTTTCCATGACAAAAATTTCAAAGTGCAACTTGAAGCTGGTTCAAAGGGTGGTAACATCAATTTAGAGAGCAATAAGTTTAAATTCCACGGTGATGTCGGACTTCTGACTGGTGGTCTGATATGAAAGGAACCTTTTAAAAAGGCTTTACAAAGTCTGTGAGCCATAATAGGTGCACCACTTTCTTCTACATGATAGTTAGAAATGGCAGCTAACTGTACTCTTAGCTGGGGAAGCTCCTTCCTGAAATAATTCAGTCAAAAATTCTAAAATCTTATTCAACGGAGCTGTAACAGGGTCCAACTGATGTGACTCCGCCCAGAAGACAAAACGTTTCCACTTACTGGTGTAAGTCTTTGTAGTGGAAACTTTATGAGAAGCTACCAAAATATCTTGAACCGCCGATGTAAGGGGAATTGACCTGGCTAGAAAGGGAAGCGGAGCAGCCAAGCTGCTAGATGGAGAGATTCTAGGGATGGGTGAGGAACTCCTGACGAGTGAGTCAGTAGATCTGGCTCTGGGTCCAGCATCCAAGGTCCCCGAATGCGGTGATGCAATAGAAAGGGGAACCAAATTTGACGAGGCCAGAACGGAGCAATGAGAATTATAGTCCTCTGAAGGTTGTTTGCTTTCTGTAGAAACTTTGCAATCAGGGGAAATGGAGGAAAAGCATATAGGAGACCCGGGGGCCAATAGTGCACCAGCGTCCCTGGGGACTTCCCCTGGAGGGGGTAATAGGGCAAAGTAGCTCCTGCATTTGGCGTTCATTGGAGACGCAAACAGATCGCAGGTAGGCTGGCCATATTTGCGAAAAATCCTTCCCGCAACTGACTGTTTGAGGGACCACTCGTGAGGCAATAGTATTGCCCTGCTCAGCCTGTCGGCTATGACGTTGGATGACCCCGGGATGTGCGTTGCGATCAGAAAGCGACCGGTGGACTCTGCCCATTGCCAAATTCTCATGGCCTCTCTGCATAGTTGGTAAGACCTGGTTCCCCCTTGCTTGTTTATGTACCAGACTACGGACATGTTGTCTGTCTGAACTGCAATGGTCCCTGGAGGAAGAAGGGGAGCAAAGTGTTGCAACGCCAAAAACACTGCCCTCAACTCCAGAACATTGATGTGCAGATTGTACTCCAGATTGGTCCATTCGCCTTGGACTGTCTGTCCCTGAAAGATGCCCCCACCCTTTCAGGGAAACGTACGTGGATATCGACGCTGACGGTGTGGGAAGCACAAATGGTCTTCCGCGGATAGGTTGCAAGTCTGTAACCACCACATTAGGTGTGATTTGCATGTTTTCGTTATCAATATTTCGTGAGTCAGTGGAAGTTGTTGGAATGACCATTGTGCAAATAGAAGCCATTGTAGCACTCTCATGTGCAGTCTTCCCAATGGTATCGCAATGAGAGAAGCTGCCATGAGACCCAAAACTTTCAGAACAATTTTTGCTGGGGACTTTCTGGACTGACAGAAGGGAAATGTTGAATTGAAGTGCTACTATTCTTTCTGTAGGAAGTTTTAGAACTAACTGACGCGTATCTAATTCCGCTCCTATGAATAAGATATGCTGTGATGGCTGTAGCAACGATTTTTCGAAATTTACTGAAATGCCAAGGTGTGTACAAAGTTGTAGGGTGTAATCCCTGGCTTGTATCAGTTGACGCCTGGTGGTGGCAGACAGGAGCCAGTCGTCCAGATACGGAAACACCTGGAATCCTAGGCGCCTCAGATGAGACGCTACCACTGCCATGCATTTGGTGAAGACCCTGGGGGCTGTGGTCAGGCCAAAGGGCAGGGCTCGAAACGGATAGTGACTGGCTCCCAGCTGGAAGCGCAAATGATCCCTGGACGCCCTGGCCATTTTGATGTGGTAGTATGCGTCCTTCAGATCTACTGAGCACATCCAGTCGTCCTTCTGTAAGAATGGAAGGATCGATTGAAGCGTGACCATTCGGAACTTTTCCTTCTTGACAAAGGTGTTGAGATGGCTTAGGTCCAGAATTGGCCTCCAGTCCCCTGTTTTCTTTGGAACTAAAAAGAACCTTGAGTAAGTTCCGAATCCTATTTGGTCCACTGGGACTGGTTGGATGACTCTTTTTTCTAGCAGCTTTGAAATTTCTGTAGCTGCTGGCTCTCGCAGATGGGGTGGTACATCTGGGAGCTTTCTTTTTGGAATGGGGGTGGATAGAAATGGGATTTTGTAACCTCTGGTAACAACGCTTTTTACCCAATTGTCTGAGGAAAGGTTTTGCCAGGCCTGAGGGTATAAAGCTAAGCGACCCCCGACTGCCTCCAGAGCAGGACAGTCGGGCCTCCTCTCAGGAGTGCTGAAAAGGTTTGCCAGGAGGTTATCCCTGTCACCTTGGTTTTATGGACCCCTCTGCCGCCAGGGCGGCGTCTTCCACCTCTGCCCCCTCTGCCTCTAGAGGGGCATCACCCTGTGTGTTTGGGAAAGATCCTTGGGGTTTTGAAACCACATTTTCCCACCACGTTGCCCTTTGGGGTGCGGTCTGGAAGGGTGGAAAACGGACTCCGACAGCAGACAGAGTCTTTCCCTCCTGTTCACACCGGGTAAGGGTCTCCTTTACTTTAGGGCCAAAAGTGTGGCTCCGTCAAATGGGGCGTTAGTAAAGGAAGACTTGAAGGCTTCGCAAATGAACATAAGCGCATCCAGGATTGCCTACGAAGAGCAATCGCTGAAGCCGCTGCCCTACTCGATCCTTCGGCTGCATAGGATATCAGCCTCATGGACGAGTTCACAATGGACGTAAGGGTGTTGAGATGCGCTGTAACTTTCTCTGAGACAGCGGCATCTGTAGCACCCTGGAGGGTATCTCCCAACTCTTTGACTAGATCCCTCTGTAAAGCGTGTAAAATGAGTCAAATAGTTCAGGGAACGCATAGAAAGCCGCTGAACTGAAAATGCACTTCCCGTATCTGTCCATGGTCCTAGAATCTTTGTTAGGCGGATGGACAGATGAGGAAGACTCCGACATCTCCTTTTTCGTGGCGCTGCCACCACCATGGCGTCTACTGGAACTCCTTTGGTGAGGTAAGCTTTGTCCTGTGGTGCCGTGATGTACTTATTTGGCTTCCTAGGGACTGGTTCCACCGTGTCAGGAGTCTCCCACGCCCTTCGAGCAATTAATTCCATTAACTCATCAAAGGGCGGAGTGACCCAGGAGGAGGAAGGACGGGCACCAAATGCCTTCAGCAAAACTGACTCATCCTCAGAAGGGGGAAGGGCTTGCCAGTCACCTCTCTGTTTTAGGATCTCCAAGATGTCAGAAAAAGAGACATCCTCTGAAGGTGACTTGGGGGACCCTTCTGACTCATCTAAGTCAGTATCAGATGTCAAGGATTCTTGTGGAGAATCCAAGTGTCTCCTCTTACACAGTCTTTTCCTAGGAACTTCTTCGTGGGGAGCATCCGAAGAAGCCTCCGAGGAAGAGGGGGCACCCTCCAGGGGTGGCTGAGACACTGGTGCCCGACGCTTGGACGTGGCCGTGGGTGCAGAGGAAGATAACGGTCCTTTGTGGGATGGAGAAGCTGTACCTGCTGATGTGGTTGTCTGGGTAGACAACACCTTCCTCATGAGGTCGAAGGCCCCCGGGTCCCAAGTCGAGGTATCTCCCGGTTCCGAAGAAATGGGAAGAATCCCCGAAACAGGAGCCGAAGGCACCGACCCCGAGGACGGAACCGAATCGATCCGTGCCGAGGCCCCGAGAGGGAGCGTCGGAACAGAAACATCGGTCCGACTCTCAGTCCCGGAACCAAGGACGGATCTTCGCCCCGAGACTCCGGTACCGGATGGAGTCGAGGTGAACGGTGCCGACCGAGAAAAAGACGGTTCTGGCACCGAGGGCTCCACAATCATCAGGTCAGCTTCTTCCGGCTCCGAAGACTGGACAGGTCTCGGAGGAGGAACAGGTGGAGATAGTGGCAGGCCTTCAAGTCTCGACATCAACTGAGAGGAGACCGAGATAAGCTTAGATAGGGCCGTATGCTCCATCAGTTTCTGCACCACACGGTCCACATCGGTGTCGGAAAGGGGCCTAGAAGAGCGAGTCGAAGGGATCGAAGACGGAGCCGACCTCAGCAGAGTCGGTGGAGGGAGCTCCGTCACCGGTTCCAAGACTCGAGGCTCGGAAACTGCCAACAGTTGAACACTCGGCCCCGAAGTCTGTGGAACCGGTGATCTAACTAGACCCGAAGAGCTCGGAGCCGATGACTTTGGCTCCGACGCCTTCGACCCCTTCGAAGACTTGGATGCCTGGTCTGAAGCATCCAGAGCCTCCTGGAAAGAGGGTTTCAGCAATCCCTGTCCATCAGTTTCCTCGCCTATCTGTCATGACCCTCCCACTAAAAGAGTGACAAATAGAGCAGTCCTCTTGTAAGTGGAGAGGGCCAAGACAGTAGACACAGGAACTGTGGTTGTCTGTGACCGACATCTTTTGGCCACACTGACAACGTTTGAAGCCAGATTTTAATTTCTCTGACATAATACCAAGAGAAAAGAGACAGTCCAGTCCAGTAAAAGTCAATTCCAGTGAAAAAGAGTCAAATCCGGTAATAGAAGTCAATGTCTTAGAAAGCAGACTACAACAATATCTTAGTCAAAGTAATCCAAGTAGGGGTGGTAGGCCCCGAAAAACTCTGTACCCTTTAGTTAAACTAAGTAACTAATCTAAGGAACCGAGAATTCTAAACCCACTCACACACCTTACTCTTAACTTAAATGACTAGATTTAAAGTAGTTTTCTGAAAAATGTAAACAGAATAGATAATTTCTTATCTGAAAAAGCCTCGAGCTAGCCTCCAGCGATGCGTATGCAGCAGCGGCAAACTAGATCTGGGGTAAAGGCAAAGGGGGATTGTGGGTATTAGATGTCCTCGAGCTTCTTCTCGATGCAGAGCTTGCAGTCGGCCGGCACGGAGCCGAGGATCGGCTCCGAACCCATGTGTAAGAACAAAGGCGAGATTGAACACTCTCACATCCAGTGTTCATATCAGTCACCAGGAGACAGGGTTAAGACATAAGCAGAAGAAACACTGTTTTTTCCCCATCCAGTTTTCAAATACAGCAGTATAATACTTTTTTAAAGTTTGGAGAGATCTTCAGTTTAGTTTATATTTGTAATTTTGTTTGTGGGGTGGGGGATGTACAGCTCTGGCCTCTCATGGAACAAATGGGCTAGGAATGGTCATGGCTTTTGTCCTGAGATAACAGTTCACGGGGAGATGATGGCAAACCAAAAAAAAACACATTTTACATATACATAACATCTATAGCTCTCTCTCTCTCTCTCTGTGTATATATATATATATATATATATATATATATATATATATATATATATATATATCTATATATATATATATATATATCTATATATTTTTTTAAATATATAAAAAATAAATGAGCAGCGTACAACAATAATTGAATATACATATAATAGCAAATAATACATACTGCAGCAAACATACACACACACACACACATATATATATATATATATATATATATATATATATATATATATATATATATATATATATTATACATACAATATGAAACATAGTAATAAACAGATATACCAATATCTAGCTAGAAGCTAGGAATAAAAGGTGGATGTAGCTACAGATAGTACTAAACTCATATACCCAAATCTTATATACAAATATTGCACTAAACTCAAGCAGACAAAGCAGATGCTCCACACAAAGGCGGAACAAGCTAGAAGGGCTAATGGGATGGAAGGGGAAGATAGAGGAATAAGAAAGGAGACTGAGTGAGTAGCATATGTGGTAGTGATAGAAAGCTAGGTGTAAGTCAGTTGGATATGTATTTGGAGTTGAGATGAAGTGAGGTAGTTAAGCATGTTATAACAGGTCTGAGAGACTGAGCGAGTAGTATATGTGGTAGTGATAGAAAGCTAGGTGTAAGTCAGTTGGATATGATTCGGAGTTGAGATGAAGTGAGGTAGTTAAGCATGTTATAACAGGTCTGAGAGACTGAGTGATGAGGGAAGCGGAGGGTAAAGGGTGAGCCAGAGCCTGCAGAGGAAGAAATGTAATGATCAGACTGTGTGAGGCAGGGTGGCTAGAGGAGGGGAGACAAAGGGGATGTAAAAAGGAGGGTTACTAGTCGAGACTGGTGCATGGGCATAACCAGAGACTTTTTAAGTGAGTTTTTAGTGCAGTCTTGAAGTGATTGCAAGAAGGTAGTGTGGTTATACAGGGGGGAAGAGTGTTCCATAATTTGGATATGACGTAACAGAATAGTGCTTCTCTCGCTGAGTTCTTGGGTTTGGTCACTAGAAGTAGATTTTTGCTGCTGGAGCGTAGTGGTCTAGTGGAGCAGTAGGGCTGGAGAAGGTTTTGACGGGATGGGACTTTAAGAGGATGGTTTGCTAACTTGTGGAAGAGAGAGAGTGTTGATTCATATGAAGAAGTTGAGGGAGTTCAAACCAGTCAAGTTCTCTAAGTGAGATACAGTGGTGGCTGCGATAGGATGCACCACTGGCAAACTTAGCAATTTTATTGTAGCAAGTCTTGAGCTTGTTTAGGTCTGTTTGTCTAAGGTAGGTAAGTACAGGAGAGGCGTACAGTAAAGTGGGAATTGGCAGCAGAAATTCTGGCCGTCTTGGAGAGGAATTGTTTCTGTACAATGCACCTAGTTTTTCTGTGAACCTTTTTTATGGTAACAGAAATGTGAGTGTCAAATCTAAGATTATCAATCTGAACACCAAGTAGTTTGGTGTGTTCTGTTGGGGAAATGATGGTATTGTCTTTGGCTAGAATATTAAAGTGGGGGATAACTGGGTTAGATTTAGTGGGTTGGAAGATAAGGAGTTTAGTCTTGCTCAGGTTGAGTAACAAGTGGGCATTAGATAGCCAGCTTTCTAAGGATAAAAAGGCTTCCTGTGTGATCTTGAGAAGTTCAGGTATAGGTGGGGCTAAGCAGATGAGGGTGGAGTGATCTGCATACTGTACAAGAAAAGCATGCTTGGTGACTGTGAACAGATCATTGGTGAAGACTGAGAATAGTAGGGGACCAAGGATGAAGCCTTGGGGAACACATTGTTACAAGACGTTGAGGAGATAGGTTATTATGCCAGACAACTGATTGTTGGCGGCGGGTAAGATAGCTGTGAAACCAATCAACAGCTGATTGGGAAAAGGATAGGTTAGTGAGAACAGAGATTAGTAGACAGTAATAAATAGATATATACAGATACATATACACATTTAATACAGAATGTGTCAGAATTTAACAGTGTGTGGTACATTATGCAATTAACATTTGGAAGCACTAGCCTTGACTAGGTACAGCTTATGTTAGTTTTGCATTTGGCTCTGTCTGTCTTACACCATCCATTTCACAACCTGCACTTATTTGCTCAAGTAATTTTCAACTCATCCACCTAGTAAACTTGTCTGCTTATGAAACTGGTTAAGAAAGCTTTCCCTTTGAAGTCACAGTATATTGTTTGAATAGTAGTATAATATGCAAAACCTGTATTAACCTAACACACTATCAAACTTTTCGTAACACTAATGTATAACTATTTACAAAACTACTCAAGCTGTACAGGAACTTCAAAGGAAGGAAGCTTACATGCTGCTAAGTGTTATTCTGACAGTACTTAAAAGAAAAGAATCTTCATGAAGAGGTCATTACAACAATAAATTAGAACACTGCGGTTTTCCAATCTTCTGTCAAGCCAGTTTTTGTTCAACTTATCCGCACACTGCTCTCCATGTACTCCAATGCCAGACCTGTGATTACAAAGCTAATGATGTAGGGTACAAAAATATTTTATATTTTAATATATATATATATATATATATATATACACACACACACACACACACACACATACATAGGGTCTATATTAGATTCCCGAAAGCAGACAATGTCAAATCCAACATTGTCGACACGAGAATAGTGAAAGTGCAGAAAATCAAATGGGTAAACGGAAATCTTCGTAAGGGGAGATTTCCATTTACTTCAATGTAGTGCGGTCTCTGAGTTGGTATATTTAAGTAGCGGGGGGTGCAATGGGGCTTGCCCCCCTGCCTACACCCTTTAGATTTTCTTTTGCTGTTGATTTTTAGGAACATTCGAAATTTTAATAGTTCGATCACTAAAGGCCGACCTTTAGTGCTTCGAACTATTAAACTTTCGATGTTCTAATATACACCCTATACGTGTGTGTGTGTGGTATAGAGGGAACTGATCAACAAATCATTTTGCTGAAAGGAAAAGCCAATATAGCTGTTCGCACATTACCAACTTTTTTCTGTTTAAGACTGTATTAGAGTGGGGATCATGGAGTTAGTCCTTTCGCCACTGTAATGTAATCTCAGAGTTGGGGTTGTGCGTGTGTATATGTGTATTACATATAAAATTAGCTGATAGCCCCTTCAATGAAGAACATTTTTAATTTTGTTTAACTTTTGATAAGTTGGTGTATCTTGACCCCTTTAGGGTCATTTTTTTTTTTTTTAATATTAACATAGTTACTTCATCAAATCAGTTATTCTGTTTCTCATTTGAATAAACCATGGTTTTTAACAGTAGATCCATGTGGATTACAGCATTTTACTCTCTTCCTCACAGTTGTATGACCTGAGTTAGAATATTTAAGTCTTCTGGAGTGCTGTGGTACAAGCTCATACCTCTCAATCTCTTGGAGCAGGAAATCTGGACAAAGCCATAAATAATGGGTGGACAAAGGCCCAAAAATAGGGACAATTTTTAAATATTGCTCTTACAAAACCAGAAAGTTGACAGAATAGCAGGTTTTGCATTAGCATGGATTTTCTGAAGGGCATGAAGTCTGAAAATCAAATGACTGTCATTATTTTCAGACTTCAGTCTATTTTCCACTGATTTGACAAAAAAAAAAAAAAAAACACACACACTTTTAAGAAACTGGACCAAAAATACGAGGCAAAAATCTGTACAGTTGAGAGGTATGGTACAGAGCCCCACCCGCTTAAGCAATGTGCCCCCCCTCCAGTTTTTATACGCAGCAGTATAATACTATTTTAAATTCTGGAGAGATCTTCAGTTTAGTTCAGATTTGTGATTTTTAATGATTGTGTTTGTGGGGTTGTGGGATGCACATGGTATTAAAAAGGCACTTTGGGATCTGATGCTTTGTACAGTTGATTTAATGCCATATACCCACATGTTTATGTGTTTTTACACATACACAAGTCACAGCAAAGAAAGTTTGTAGCAAACAAATTCCATTTGTTGAAATAATCAAAAATACTATAAAGAACTGGCAAAAAGTAAAACTGAAAGCAAAATACAGAAGTTTCAAATAGAACTATGTAACATTTCTCACTAAAAGGATGAGGGGAGGGTGCCTTTACTGTTACAGTAATTCTCCAAGACCTACTTTAACAATTAAGAATCCTACAAAATAGTACTATTGTATTCAGGAAGGGTCACTGTAACAGTATTAACATTTGTATAAAATCCTGCATTTATTACCTATGCCAGCTGAGAGAGTTTTATCACTTTGTAACACAGCTATGCCAAAACCTGCTGTACTACTTAGACTGTACTTTCAACTCTTAAATGTGAGTTATCTATGTGGCAGATTTCTTATGCAGAAACAATTCAAAATTAAGCTGCCAAAGTTGTTACTAATCTGGTGAAATGTGCCCAACAAGTGTTTACTGTACTCACAGTACAAGGCAACAGAGTGGGTTAACCACACTGATGATCAAACAGCTAAGCCTTCTTTTACCTTAATGAAGAACGCAGTTGATTGTGTTTTCCTGAACTTATGAGCTTTCCTGGTAAAACAGTTGTACATGCATATATTGCGTACGTAAAAGATGTGCTCCTTCATTTCTGATAGCCTAGATAAAAGACTGGCAAGCTGGGTAACACACTGCCACTGCTGAAACCATCCCTTAGTTAAAAGACAAAATTGAGTTTTCAATGACATCCATTCTTTACTTGATAAAATAAATAAATGAAACCGAGAAAGAAATGCATTCTGAGGTTTGCACAGGACAGCCTGGTGGTTCGGAAATTTCTCTGAAGCAACAGGCACCAGCATTAACCATTTTATATCTTCTGTTATATCTGCTCCTCCAAATGGAGGCTCATCAAGCATGAAGCTGAAGTCTCAGGGGTGGGGGAGGAGATAAGTCTTCTTGGTAGTCAAAGATCATTTGCAAAGATTAAAATATTTCCTACAATCAACTGAAAGCATAAAACTGATCATTTCCTGTTCACAGATGCATTTCAATTTACTAATCTACTATTTTTTTTAAAGGTGATCCCAAGTCCTTAAAAAGGTACTTTAAATTTCTGATCTCACTGTATTAGCTAAAACACTTAACTTTCTGAGTCACCATGTTTCAAGCTCTAATGACACAACTGCAGGGTCTTGAAGATAAAGTCAACATGAATATTTTTTCTTGTATGTGAATTTTAACAGTACTATTGAAAAGTACTTTTTTTAAACAAACTTCTTTACTGTTGCTAACACAAGCATATGCATCGTATTTACATTTCAGTGAGACATTATATCATTTCACATTGTACGTCACCAAAGATTACAATTACAGCAGTAGTAATCTTCTCACTCCAATGCTACTACTCTCACTGTAACAATTCTACATTTCACAAGACATATTTATTATAGAGGAAAAGCACATGATACTCAACTGATCTCCTTAATCTAACTTCAGAATTTTTCTCAACTAAGGCCCTCAGTCTTCACATCATCAGATCTGTGCCCCACTAGCAAAAATATTTTTAAAAGCAATTTACAATCGGTTGCTTAACCACAACAGTACATATAGTTTTCAGTGTGATACTCAAAATGGGTTCCAAGGCAGTTTTGCTACACTTCCTACTGAATATATGGCAACAGATAAAACATGAAGAAGCATCAATGATGGCTGCCTCACAGTAGGTGTGTTTGTAAATATGCTAGGCATCAGAGACGAACCATTCTCTCTTACTAGCCGACATGGACAAGTTCAACTTTGGGGCATATGCAATAATTTAGATTACAAACTGTCAAACTATACTTTCCAGATTAGCAACCACCGCCATTTCCTTTTCATAAATGACATGAAAACTAACCTCCTTTCTCTAATATATTAGTAAGTATGCTTAACACTTTCTTATTCCAGCTACAACAGTCACAACAATTAGATTTTATTTCCTTATGGAAGTGGACCTACAACAGCAAAGCTTACATTTAATCAAAGCAAATTCAATGCTGCTGTTTGCCTACTCATAAAGGCTAGTTAACACTCAAGCCAAAACCCCACCTCTTGCATTCACAGATTCCCCACTCAAATTGAATCCCAAAAGCATCCAGCAGAGGTATCTAGACTTCATTCACACCTGTCTTTTTACTTAAAACCGATACAGAAACTGTAGCTAGCAGGACCTTATCTCAGCTGACGTGTGCTATAGCCCTTAACAACTGCTCTTCCTTGTACCATGCCAGGTTTTGACAGAGAATGTACTCGTACTCAAGTACGGGCTACCAATCTTTGCGTTATAATCCACAACTCACAGCTTTTACAAAATATTGAAAATAAAACTTCCCGATTTCTCTTTTAGGCTGGAATCATTCCACTACGTACTTGTGAACAGCAGAGCTATCCTCTTGCTAAATACCTCAATTTACAAAATTATTAACTGCAGTATTGCCAACTCCTAAACAGCAAAGGATTACAGAAACCTCTTACTCCCTCAAAAATAATAGTAAGGCATGCATGTTAAGCAGACCTTCCCCTTTGGGCTCGCAACAGGGGAGAAAATGTTTTCCAGTACTGGATCTTCTGTATGGAATTAGTCACCAAGTGAAATATGAAATCAAGAAACTGAGGGGTTCTAAAGTAAAACTTAAACAGCACCTACTCAAAGAAATGAAGTCTAATCTGTGTATACTTTGTAATATGCATGCGCATCTATGTAAGCACTTTGGATATGCTCACAAACCTAAGTCAGTAAATGCGGAAGCCCACTATTTAAAACCATTTTAATGAAAATAAATATACACAAGATGAGCTCTTTTGCAACCTAGTTGCTTCATCAGATCTAAATACATTAGTAGCACAGTTGATTTAAATAGTACAGCCACAATCAGTATGCCAACCTCTTCAATTTCAAAGCAGGTTTTAAAGGGGTATTGCCATTCAACCCAACACCCCTATTAGCAGCTGAAATCCATTTCAGCTCTATAAACTCAGTACATCACCACTTCTTATAGTATTACAGTATTTCTCTAACACTAAGAATTTAAACCTATGCAATATCCCTTCCTACACTTTATGTCTAGCTAATGCATTTCTAGGATTGCCTTTATTAATAGCATAAATATGCTCCCTTATGTGATCCCCAAGACATCTGTTAGTCTTACCAACATAATATGCATTGCAATGATCACGTTAAGTAAACCAAATCCTTTGTATTACAATCTGCACAGACGTCAAAGGCAAATGTCCATCCATTCATAGGATGCATAAAAATATTGTCTAACTTAATAGAGCTACAAATATTGCAACTGCCACATGGGTATGTCACTCTCCTTTTATTCAGATTCTTTTTATTAGAGGTAGCACAGCAACCTCTTTAATGAGGGGTTGTTCTTAAAAACAAATCACGGTTCATAACCCAAAATCTCTTTACATTTCTCAGTGCTTCCTGGTAATATTACAGATGGCACTGGAATCACTTGAATATGTAAGAGACATCCTAATGGAATTAATATCATAACTTCGATTCAGAGGAGCGACTTCATCACTATCAAAATACAGTCTCTTTCGACCATGTCTCAGTGACAGAAGTCCATTCTGGATGGCAGTGATATCACAATCCGAATAACTATGTTGCCTATATTCTGTTAAGAAATAATCTCAAATTTAATTTCAGTATCATTTAGGATTATGGTAAATAAACAACATCCACAGTTACTAAAAGAAAGTCAGAGTGCTCCACAGACCTTTTTGCCAATATCTTTAGAAAATGCTTAGCATACAGATTATTCAGCATATAGAATTAGTTTACTCTGTTCTCTTTTGGAATTGGTTTTAACCAACAATGTATTTGCTTTCAATGATAAACTGTTTATTTAGAAGACAGTAGCAGCTATGGGCACCACATGTGCAAATAGTTATGCGAACATGGTGCTAGGCACATTGACAAGTTACACATATCTTTGATTCTTCTAATCCATTTTACACAAAACATTTTGCATTATAGTCCATTTGTAGATGTATTTTTTTATAAGGGCTGGTACAAATTGTATTTATTAGATTTTTTGCATCAAAACAGATTTTCTTAGCTTTACATTTAATTCTTCTGACTTTTTTATGGATTTTTTTTAGATCTACGAGTTCTTAGGGGTGAATGTGGGCTAAATACTATTTTGTATAAAAAGCCTGTAAAGTAAATTCTAAGTTGCATGCACCCTTCTTCTTTCAGCTTTTCCTGATTAGGGGTCACCACAGTGGATCACTTGTCCGCTTGTGATTGGCAGGGGAGTTTTACGGTGTCGAGTTGCCAGCCCGGCGCCCAACCTTCCACTGAAGGCACACACACGCACTTGCACCTAGGGCCAATTTAGAGTATCCAATCCACCTACAGCATGTCTTTGGGATGTGGGAGGAAACCGGAGCACCCGGTGGAAACCCACACGACAACAAGAAGGACATACATACTTCACACAGAAGGCACCCCAGCAGAGGATCGAACCGGAGAGCCTCTTGCTGTGAGGTGGCAACGCTAACCCCTGCACCACCCTGGCCGCCCTCACAGAGCACGCACCCTAGAAAGCTTAAACTGAATTTAATAAAGGAGCAGTTTTTTTTAGAAATGCTAGACTACACACCAGGGATAGCGAGTACTCTTCCGATGATGTTTTAGCTAATGAATATAGGCAACATGGTTATTCTGATCACTGCCATCAAGAATGAAGTTCTGTCATTGAGACATGGTTGAGTGAGACCATATTTTAATACTTGGAGGCAATCGCTGCTTGAGTTACAAAGCCATGTCTGACCCAGCTCTGTTAGAAATGCTACATCTAAAGAAATCCCAATCTCTCAGCACTACACGCTCCAGAGACCTCAACCTCATTACCACAAGCAACAGAACAAGCTGGAGGGACAGGTTCATAACCCAAAGGCTGCCCATGCTATGGAATAGACTTCCTATACATGTCAAGTGGAGTGGCTCACTGGCCATCCAAGAGAAATATTGAAGAGTGGATGGGAAATGGAAAATTCACCCTAGGGATTACTCCAGTGGCTCTCCTTGACAGAAGCACTGGGATCTAAGGTCGGGTGGCACGATGCCAGGGTAATCCTATGGGCTAGGCTTGTAAAGGCTCCAGTGCCATTAGCCTAGTACACACCCATGAACCTATGAAGTCGCTCCTAGGAATAGAAGTTATAATATTAATTCCCTTAGGCTGTCCTTTACATATTCAAGTGATTCCAGTGCCATCTGTAATATTACCAGGAAGCACTGGAAGGTCCTTATGTCAGATGAGAAATGTAAAGAGGTTTTGGGTTGTGGACCGCCATTTGTTTTTAACAACCACCCCTCATTAGAGAGGCAGTTATGCTACAAACCCCTTACCTCTAATAAAGAAAATCTGCATAGAAGGAGAGGGACATACCCATTTGGTAGTTGCAATATTTGTAGCGATATCAAGTTACACAATATTTTTGTGCATCCTATGAATGGACGGACATTTGTCTTTGATGTCTGTGTGGATTGTAATACAAAGGATTTGGTTTACTTAGCAACATGTGATCACTGCAACGCATATTATGTTGGTAAGTCTAACAGCTGTCTTGGGGATCGCATAAGAAAGCATATTTATGCTATTACTAAAGGCGATCCTAGAAATGGATTAGCTACACAATGTGAAGGAAGGGACATTGCATAGGTTTAAACTCTTAGTGTTAGAGAAATACTGTAATAGGTGGTGATGTAAGAACTCGTACCGATTTTATAGAGCTGAAATGGATTTCTATTTTAGCTGCTAATAGGGGTGTTTGTGTTGGGTTGCATGTCAATACCCCTTTAAATCCTGTTTTGGAATTGAAGAGGTTGAGATATTAACTGAGTGTACTAATTAAATCAGTTGTGCTACTAATGTATTTAGATCTGATGAAGCAACTACGTTGCAAAAGTGCTTATCTTGTGTATTTTTATTTTCAGTAAAAGTTGGGTTTATTTTCAAAAAGAGTGGCCTTCCGCATTTACTGACTTACATTTTTGGATTTTGCTTGATTTTATAGTAATTTCTGCTCCACATTTTGTGTTGGGCTTTTACTTTGGATATGTTGATAAAACACAATGGATTCATGTTGTATCAAGTGCATACAATCTGTACAGCCTATGTAAATGCCACTGTCTCGTGTTTATGATTACCATCTGTTCAAGACTGTTACTTACAAATATGATGCGACTCATTTCCAACAATGTCATGTTAACATTACTATGTGCTATATGCTGTTTAACAATAATAATACTGTTTGTATCTTTTTTTCTCTGAAGAGCAGCCTAGCTGAAAAAGTTCAAATAAATCCACTTCGCTGGTTAATGAATGGAAATAAATACATCCAATCTCTTTAAAACCACTCTCAGCATCTATAAGTATCACTGTATGATCTCCACAGTTCATGCCTTGCCATTTCTCTGTCATTTTCTACAACTCATCTTCCACTATTCTGTCTCTCTTATAATAAGCTGCCTCCTTATCTCCCCGCCAGCCCCTCCATTAGCAAACAGGCACCTAAGCCTGCTACACAGTCCAATGACAGTATAAGCAAGCAAAATCTGAGGGTAATGCTACTCAATGTTAGAAGTCTAAATCTCAAAATGCACTCACTCGAGGCACTCCTTAAAATGGAGAACATTGACAACTGCGCAGTGACAGAGACCTGGTTCAAAGTTCCAGAGAGCACCCCTGCATTACCAGGCTATAATTCATACCACACCTTTCAGCCACCAAACCCGGACCGAAGCACTAAAGGTGGAGGCGTGTCCATATTCATTAAGGATATCCACACCTCCAAGCTAGTTGCTCAGCATAATGCATCAGAGATTATCCAAATTCAACTAACTCTGGGCAAAACCACAATCCAGATTGTAGCTTGCTACAGACCCCCCCCCCCACCATGCCGCAGGATTCCCAGTCCTCTTTTCTTGATACATTGGAAAATATTAAGGTACAACCCAACACTCTAATAATGGGCGAGTTCAACTACCCTACCATTAACTGGGAAAACTACTCGCGTACCAACTCTTTTGCTCAACGTTTTCTGGAAATCATCAATTCCAACACCTTGGATCAACTTATCCACAGCCCCACCAGGGGCAGCACTATCCTAGACTTGGTCATCAACAACATGGGTGACTGGTGTTCCACACCAGAAGTCAGCTCCTCGTTGGTCAGATCCGACCATGACCACAAGTTAATCACCCTAGACATCCACATTCCGCTCCCACCCCCATTAGGAAAACAACCGTAAAAAATTTCTCCAAAGCCAACTTCACGCTTAAGACAGAAGTGGCAAACTTCACGGCATCCATGCAGATGGACAATAGAGGTACAACTGCTGAATCCTACACAAATGCACTTTATAAGCACTTACACGAGTGCATGGATCGTGCTATCCCTAACAGAACCAAGATGCTATCCTCCAAAAAAAGGAAGCCAATCTGGTGGTCTTCAGCCATAAACAAACTCTACAACAGAAGAAAGAAACTGTTGCAAAAAAGAGTAAATCCCATGACTGGAGGAACTCCCTGGTCAGCCTCAGTAAGAAGCTTACTGACAGCTTTACAATTTATGAGCACTAGTCATGCAAGTTTTACCATTTCACTATTACATATATTTGGAGTATGTTTTACGATGAAGTTAGTACGTGCAGAGTGTATTTTGTTTTATTTATCATAATCATTTTTATTTATTTACATTGTCATTATATTTATATTGTCATTTTTTTATATCAGCACACTGGATCTGTTGAAATGCTTAGTTGTTTTTAGCATAGTAGTATGTATATATGGAGTTATTATGACTATGTCTCTAAGAGCTCCATTTCCTTTTGAATTTTTGGCGCCAAAAAGGTTATTTAAATGTGAACAGGAAGTACTCCATTTTGGTTCTGAAGAAGTCTGATTTTTAACAGATGAAAGCTCTAAACCTTATTTTCAATAAAATAATCGTTTTTTATCATTACGAGTGGATTTAGCCTGAATTTGGTGGAACACTAGTGTTGGCTATATGTGTGTTATACTCTGTTCGAGCTGTGCAGAAGTTACTATATTTTACCAGCTAGCCTTTTTCCTTCTACAGTCGGTTTCTGGTGTTGGTTGGTTCAAGTGAATGAAAGATGTAAAAAAATAAGAGACCATACCTGGAGTAGAAATATTTTCCAAAATGAAAAGTCTTTGGTGAATACCCATTCTTCCAGGAAATCTAGCAGGGGGAAGGAGGGAAGGGAGTTGAGAGATGAAGATGGACAACTCAGATGTAACGTTATAGTAAGACATAACTTCTTTAGAAGCTGTCAATTTTCATTCTGTCATCAACCTGTGGGACAGAATCCCCAGCTACTTAGAACCCTGCGAGGAGTCAAATGCACAGATGCCATCCATGGATATTCTCAATCGGAAGACAGGAGAAGTAGCTATCACTCTAGTTGAATGTGCTTTCAGACACAGCTGATGTACTTTTCAGTGACCTTCTCACTTATTGTTTTAGTTTGTTGTTTGGGATATTTTTGCAGTGACCCTAATGATAATGGACACCAGCTGGGTATAAATCAGCCCTGTGTTTCTTATGCTTAGTCAAACACTCTGCTTGTTATGCGCTGACGAGGGGTCATAAGGCCGAAATATGCATATCTACAGCTAGTGGGGTTTGGCTTTACATTGGCCTGAAATTGTCCATTAAAACGACAAAAGTCATGAGCATTCAAAATCGCCATTTAGCTGAAATACCTGATGTTCATAAGGGTCATTTGCATATATCCCACGTGCCTCTGATACAAGAGGTTTGGGAGTTAACTCCGTGGAAGTTCTAGCTTTGCTGGAGTTGTCATTTTGTTTTTACTGATTGGTTTTTCAGTGACCTTCTCACTTCCTGTAAGTGTGTTTGGGATATTTTTGCAGTGACCCTAATGATAATGGACATCAGCTGGGTATAACAGCCCTGTGTTTCTTATGCTTAGTCAAACACTCTGCTTGTGCTGTGCTGATGAGGTCCATAAGGCTGAAATATGCATACCCACAGCTAGTGAGGTTTGGCTTTACTGGCCTGAAATTGTCCATTAAAGCGACAAAATAAGTCATAGTCATTCAGAATCGCTAATTAGCTTAAACACCTGATGTTCATAAGGGTCATTTGCATATATCCCATGTGCCTCTGATACAAGAGGTTTGGGAGGTCACTCAGTGGAAGTTCTAGCAAAAACAGAAGAATGGAATGAACTGTGACCATCTGGAATTTGTTTTTCCGAACAGATTTGCTCATTTCGCTGAGATCCAAAATTTGTCTCCAGTCCCCTATCTTTTTTGGCACCAAAAGAATCTTTCTATTTAGTCTAGTGGGACTTCTTGGATGACTTTTTCTAGCAGCTGTTGAATTTGAATGACTGTTTGTTCCCTCTAACTTGGTGGAACACTGGCAAATTTCTCTGAACAGGGAGGAGGAAGAGAAAATGGAATTATACAGCCTCTGGAAATAATTCTCTGTACCCATGTATCGGAGGCAATTTCTTTCCAGGCTTTTAGCTGAAGGGATAAGTGACCTCTGACTGGCTCCAGAGATGGACAATCGGGCCTCTGTTCAGTTGCACTGGAAGGGTTTTCCAAAAAAGGAATCCTGGAAACCCTGATGTTATGGGTCACCTCTGCTGCATGGACTGCACCTTCCACTATTGCTCCCCCCTCTACCGCTGGGGGAACCTTCACCAGGTGGAGTTTGGGAAGACCCTTCGGATTTCCTGAACCACATTTTGCTCGTTCCTTGTTGGTTCACAGAGAAGGACCTCTGAGGAGTGGAAAAATTTACTCCTATGGCAAAAAGGGTTTTTCCATCTTTCTCACACCCAATGTGTCTCTAAAAGTTGAACCAAAAAGGGAAGAACAGTCAAAAGGTGCATTGACAAACTAAGACTTGAAGGGCCCTGCAAAATTGCACAAACGCATCCAGGAATGCCTCCTTATGGAAATACCTGAACCCACTGTGCTCGTTGCTCCTTCGGCTACATGTATAATGAGTCTCATGGAAGAATTTGAAATGGAAGTCACGGTAGCCAACTGACAGGTGACTGATTCTCGTAACTCCTCAGAAACAGCTACTGAGAGAGTATTGGACATCTCCTTTATCAGATGCCTCTGTTAATCTAGTAAAATGTGCCATGTAATTCAAAGACCATAGCGCAATGGTCGATGAAACAAACTCACCTGCAGAATCTAGTCATCATTCGTGACTTCTTGATGGGGGAGGGGGGGGTGGATGGAGGAACTTTCCTCCACTAGTTCCTTTGTCCATAAAGGCTTATCCTCCGTGGCTGTGATAATTTTCTGTGGTCTTTTGGGTATAGGTTCAGTGGCATCAGGGGCCTTCCACACCCAACAAGAAATCAACTCGATGAGCCCTTCGGCAGGTACAGACACACAGGAAGTAGATGGCCGGGTAGTGAAAGCCTGCAGGTACAGAGATTCTTCGGCTGAAGGGTTGAAGGACTTCTGTCTCTCTACTTGAGGATTTCCAAGATGTCTCCAAAGGAGACATCATCAGGAGGAGATCTGGGGGACCCTTTGCCTTCATCGAAATTCATGTCTTCTGTGATGGACTCCTCTGGAGAGTCAAAGTGTTTCCTCTTACACAATTTCTTCTGAGGGACCTCTTCAGGGGGAATGTTTGGGGAGGTTTTGGAAGGAGGAGTACTCTGTGGCTGCAGTATCAGCTGGCCCTGTGGAGGGGATGGTCGATGCTCCGGGCCCAAAACAGACAGAGAAAGATACTTCAAAAAAGAATAAACTGACCTGGTGCTACAAGTAGACAATACCATTTTCATGGCCATGAAGGCTAAACCACTAAAAGACAAGGGGTGCTGTGGGACTAAAGTGAGGATCTCGGTGCCGAAGGTACTCCCCGACTGATGAGGTCCCCCCTCAAGACTGAAATCTGGCCAGAACTTGTCTGTGTCCCTTTCACCAAGATGCTGACATGGCTCCAATAAAAAGGGAGCAGACCTCACCGACTCGGAACAGACTGTCAAGCTGCGGCCCCGAGAAGACTCCAGTTCTGACACAGCCGAACTGCTCATGGCAATCATCCATTCTGAAGAAAAGGATATGTTTGGAACAGACATGGTCGGTTCTGGAAAGCTTGGAACTGAGGACTCTGAAGTACCTGATGAGTTTAGAGGTAGTAGTATGGAAGAGGGAGTAGAAGTTGGTGCCTTTCCCAAAGGGCTAGGAACCGGAGTGCCTGAAATGCCTTGGGCCCAAAGTATTTTCATCACCAGTCTCTCTATGTTGTCTTCAGTCAGACTCCTGGATGAATGGACAGAGACCACCAAGGGGGGCTTTGGACTGTCAGTAAAGGGGTCCACTGAAGGGGAATACTTAATCCTAGGTAGAGGAATAAAGGAAGGTGCCAACTGCTCCCATGCTGATGAAAGAGTCAGAACCAAGGAAGCAGCCACTGGACTCAAAGAATGCTTCAGAGATGAGGATTTAGAAGTCTGTTCTGATGCAGTCTTCTTTTTTGAGCTCTGCTCTGAGGAAGTACTCGGAACAGAGGCACAATGTTTCTTCGCCTCAGAAGATCTAGAGGAGAAGGAAGAAGCAGAAGTACGTCCAGATTTGTGTTTGGTCTTAATCTGAACCAGAGATCCAGATATGGCATCCCCAAAGGAGACGGGAAGGAGGCCTTTCAGAATAAGTTTGTTTTTCTATCTCCCAATGTTCGATGACTGAAAGTGTGGCAGATATAGCACAGTCCTCTTGCAAATGTAAGGGACTCTAGCAATGCTGGTCAGAAAAGTAAATTTTATGACTGCATTTCATACATTTTTAAAGCCAGCCGGAACCTTCTCCATCTGCCATTTCCATTAGAAGTCAATGCTCACGTACTCACACACAAAAAGAGAAAGGTACCATGCACTCAAGAAAAAAACAACAGGGGACAGAATGAAGGAAAGGGTTTTTAAAAGGAAAGAGATACCAGCAATGGTAACAGGAGACTTACCTAGTGGTAAGACAGGAGGGTAAGGGAAACCAGCAATGGTAATGAACAGCTACCAAACAGTAGACAGAAGGGGAGGGAAAGTGAAGAAAATTCTCCTAAAAATGGCTGAAAGGTATTCAGAAGGTGCAATAGACCAATACAAGGTTAGAAATAAGATTAAAAGAGGAATGTATGAAAACTATGAAAATTTGACTTAACAGGTAAGGCTCGAGACAAAGATGCAGAACTAGATCTGAAGCTGAAAACAGCAAATGACATCTGGGGTAATCAACCCTAAGTATTATGGGTAAGGGAGGTGCTCAAGAGTTTTTGGAGTCCATGAGCTATAGAAATGGCAGAGTCGGTTCCGAAGGATCAGAACCGAACCTACAGACTGATGACAGAAATGAAGATTGAGAACTTCAGATCAACTGATATTCTCTGCATATGCATCAATAACCTGATTCTTGTGTGCCAGCATAAGATAATAATAGCAGCCCCAGCTTTGACCATACCCTCAGTCATGTAATAAGCTGCACAGTTCATATGGTTCATTAATGCAAGAAATAGCAGCCTGGGCACTGATTTTCCTCTTTATATCTCCAAAAACATATGTCATCAGGTCCATAATGCCCATCTGTGAATAAGCCATGTATGGGAGACAACTCATGGTCCTCTAATATAATGTTGAGGTGATAGCAACATACTTTCCTAGCCTAACTAAAGCTCTCTATTCCTTATATGGCAGATACATACCTGAGATCTGTGGGATGTGATCTATTTTAAGGGATGGTAGACTTCTGATGGGATCTGTTGCTGGGGCCTCTAATCAGCCTTCCCAATCTCTTGGTGGAGGAAGTAATTTGATGGATATGGATACTGAGGTTACAGTACCATAGCTGTCACCAAGAAACACTGACTGTTGGACTGAAGGTTGGACCACCCAGGAGGTTAGAAGATTGTACCTACATGCCTCCCTTCTGGGGTGAGGGGATGGGGCTGGTGGGTCACATCCTTCTCATACATCATATGCAGCTACAACTTAGCCAAATTTGGGGGCCTTGAAGATGGAGTGACCCTAGAGAGCACAAACCCTCCTTGTCATCAAAGTCAGTAGTCAAAGACCCTTTGAGGAGCCAGGATGGTTGGTTTCAACAAGCGTTATCTTTTTTTTTCCTCCTTCAAGGAAGAGGTCTGACTTGGAGGATGAAGGTCTTACTGGCTGTTTGATCCTAAAGACTCTGCAGAGTAGTCTAAACCACTGCCTCTAACAGGCACTGAGCTTCACTAGACTGCTCTGTTGATAGAGTCCTGGTGAAGCAAAATCATATTTCCTGGCAGGACTTGGTTTGTGGTTATCACAGGATGCAATGACTCCTATAATACCAACAGCCCACTTGTCATCACTGGCTCTAAGCCAATATGTACCTGTGTTGCTAGCAGAAGGAAAGCTATAGACATGAACACCAAGGGTGCAAGCAAATCCCACATGCAAATTAGTAGACACTGCTGATAGGAGGAGGATATTTAAAGTTGGCACCAGAATCTGGGTGCATGCTGCCATATAATGAAATTTGCCTGGATTAGTTAGCAGCTCTGCTAAGGATGCCGAATACCTTACATGGGAGGATATCAGTTCAAGTGGCCTATTTTATGGCAATGCCATCTGTTGGTTCAATGCCAGAGGTCTCAGAACTGGCATTCTAATTGCAACAGATGACTGTGTTAACATAAAAGGGTATAAAGGCAAATAAGAACAGGGCCACATCAAATCTGGTGCAAGTGTCAAGGAGTCCTGGTGCTATATCCTTTTCTTGTGCTGGAAGACATGCTTGCCAGCATTTCATTCATCTCCCTCCAAGGTCCTGCAGTCTGATATTCACTAGCTGGGTTGCTGGCAAAAAGGCTACTGTCACGTTAACCTTCTGTACAGGTTCAGATTGAAGATATCAACGTTTTGCTGAAGTAAAAAATTCCTCCATGGCTTCCTAGCTGTCCTATCTGCTACTCTGCTACCTTGAGATGACAGATGAGCAAGTCATCATCAATCATCATCATCAGCCCCCTTTTCTACTTGGGGTCGGAGTATCATGCCAACTGTTACCATCTCTCTCTATTCAACACCACTCTCCTGCCATCTTTAACAGTCATGTCTGTTGCAGGTCTTCTCTCACACAATCCCATCTACATCTTTGCTGGATGCCCTTGTTTACTTCTCATCTTCTTCCTGTCTCCTTCACTAGATTGTGTTCTTCTTTTCTACATATACCCAAACCACCTCAGTTTCCTTTGACTTTTTCGGCAATTAGAGCTACTTTGGCCTCTGCTCCTATGTCTTCATTCTTCATCTGTCTCTGTGTGCATCCTATCACCCATCTTAGTCAAATCATCTCCCTCATTTCTAGCCTCCTCAACTGCTCTGCCTTTAGTGTCCATGTTTCTGTACCATACAGTAGTACTAATCACACCACTGTTATGTGCACCTCATTTTTCAGCTTCTTTCGCATTCTTCTGTCATACACTACAGTGCAGCCTCTCATTCTAGCTTGGACCTCCTCATTCAGACTTCCCTTGTCTTCAACCCCTCCCGATACCGGACACTGTTAATCTGTTCCACTATCTTCCCTTATATTTCAATTCTCAGCTTCTTCTGAACTTCATCATTTGCTGCCATTACAGCTGTCTTATCTGTGCTCCGCTTCATCCCATGTGCCTTTCCTTTTGCATTCCATTCCCCTTATCCTTTGCTGAAGTTCTTACTCGGTCTGCCTGTAATGCCACATTGTCTGCATACAGCAAATTTTTTGATCTGCCCCCTTCGACCTGTTTGCTAATGTAGCCTGTCACCAGTATGAACAGCAGTGGGTTCAAAGCTAAACCCCAGTACACACCCACTCCCAAGGGGAACCTCTTTGCAACACAAAACGCTCACTGTACTTGAATGATTGGGTCCTTGTACATAGCTTGCAATGATTCTACTAATGTTTCTGGTACTATGAACCATAGCAGGACGGCCCAAATCAGCTTTCCTGGGATGCTGTCATATGCTTCCTCCACGTCTAGGAGGTGCTCAGTTGGACTCTTTCCTCATCTCTAGGTTCTTCTCAACTGTCTCTCTGCAAATATTGGGTCAGTTGTGCAGCAAACTGTTCATCTCCCATCTTACTTTCTATAACTCTGCTACTCCCCTCTCCAAACTTTCATGCAGTGTGACAGGAGTTTGATACCTCTCTACAGCCCACAGCTGTGAATCTCCCCCTATGTTCTTGTACACACATTCATTCTCCAGTCATTCTCTTTACACAGCCATTTCTGTCCCATCTCGCTCAGCATCTTTCTCATATCTGTGACACCTTATCTAAGCCTACTGCTTTCCTTGACTACATTTTCCTTAGTGCTGTTCTTACTTCTCTGGTGGGCTCCTCCTCTTCTCACATCATAGGTTGAGAGATGAGCAGAAGATGCCTGGTACATTTTCAGATTCATGGACAGTGATGCTGCTTCCAGGGCAAGGATGCCATACACACACTATCAGATATCAGAAGTATGCGTAAAAAACTGAACATGTGAGTTCTGCAGTTACACATCAAGGACTAGTTGACAGCTGTCAGCATGGATGGTACAATGGGAAATGATTTGTGACCAAATACAGCAGATCACCTTAAGGAAAAGTTTATACTACTGGAGCAATAAAGTAAAATGAAATGTCAAAAGTAGAACCTAGATGAGTTCTGTATTGTAAGCACATCAAAAACCTAAACATAGATACAAATCCCTGTTTCTGGGAATACAGATTTATTATGAAATACATAAAGTTCTTTCTTTCCTGTAAAATATGGAATTTCCACATTAAATACAAAATACTAGAAATGCTTATAAAACATTTGAAGGATGGAAAACAAAAAAATTGCAAGGTAATTAAAAAAAATCTGTTCCACTATATAAACCAACAGTTTAAAAAGAACATATTTGAAAGAAAGTGCAAATATACGTCAATGTACCAAGGAAAGTCTACCAAATGATGTTCTCTAAATTTCTTTTGCAACATAAACAAAACATATTAGAGGGACAGATATGCATCAGAGAGAATACCATTTTCTTTCTGTCTTCTTGTCCACAATAAAGCAAAGTACTTATCTCACACTATTCAAAATGTAATCTGGACAAACGGTTAGGTAATCAGAAACTCACTTCCTGTTTAGCATCCCTGTCCCTCATGGATAGGGCAAACATGAAACATCTTAGATTATTTGTACTTAAAATACAAGGGCTAAAACCTTCATGGAAATGTAAAGCTCTGCTTCTAGAAATACTTGTGAATCAATAGCCTAAATAAGTACCTATGAACACAGGATATGCTTGGATTTTTTAGCAGCTTTGATAAGGTAGATGTCAGTGCATCAAGTTTCACAATGACATAGATTGCAAAATGGTTAACAGCATATACAGAAAGTGTGAAAACAAAAGGAAAAGGAAAATAAAAATATAAAAAAGATTTTTTAATGAAGAATGCTTTTTGAGTTGCTCTAAAAATGAAAAATAAGAAGAGTGACAATTGTGCAAAAGAAACAGACAAGCTGATTTCAGAAAAGCATTTAAGGTTGGTTTTGCTGACTTTGTTACTGAGATGGCCGAAGAGGCACCAGGAATCAGTCACTCTTCTTCCTTATTTTTTTTTACAGCGACTCAATAAAAAGCATTCTTTATTAAAAAAAAATTTTCCCCATATTTTTGTTTTACCTTTTAGTTTAAGTAAAATATAATAGAAATCCTGCAACTATCTATACAAAATTACTGCTATATTTTACTTAAAACTAAAGCGTTGAGTGAATACTTGATGCATTTTCATTCTCTTGCCTATTACGCACTGAGCTGTTCAGGTGCTGAAGTACAGTGTACTATATAATGATTGGTTCCCACTGGATGTAGCGGAGAGCTGAGTGGTTGAGGAACGTGACAGAACCAGAGAGAGAGAGAGACACACAAAGCCAATTTCAATAAAAATTATTCTAAAATAATAATAATAATAATAATAATAATAATAATAATAATAAACTCCTTAGGTTTCTTTTAAGTGTTTAGGATTCCTAGCTGGCACAAGTGTTCTTTACATGAATACCTCTGAATGGACTTTGGGGGATTTTGTACTTTTGAGACATGCGTGAATAATGTTGAAATGAAATGTCCTGTCTCTAATTTCTACTTTCTAATAGAATGGCACCCAGAATATGCTGGCATGAAGAAAACGTACTGAAAGATGTCTGCTGTCCTGAAAGTGATGAAAATCCAAAGGAGTCACTAGGAAATGAGCTTTTAATGGCCCAAATGGAAAGAAGTTGGATGTGCCACTGTCTGGAAGGATCTGAAGTATTTTATTTATCAGATCAAGTTATCCATGTAAAAGAGCTCACTGAAAAAACAATGAAATTGCCAATATAAATGACACATTTATTACAGCAGTATGAAATTTACTGCTACAAATGTGCAGATTATTTGGATACAAGATGGCTGAAAGGTACATACATTTCAAGCAAGATATGGTTTGGAACTGATTGTAGATGAGTAACTGCAAGAACCAATGTTAACCCCTGGCTCACGAAAAACAGTGATATGGTTCTGGAGTTGGTGGTAAATAGGAACATTTTTTTTTTTAATTTGAAGAGCTTAGCAAAATTATTCTGCTCTTCATAAACTTATACTAAACTACAGGGTTGAAAGGAAAGGCACCAACATGGGAAAACTAGATCTGGGCAATGTGAATTTATAGAATCATGGCAGTGTTAGTCAAAAGAACTACTATGTTTCAAATTGAAGCAATTCCTTATCTAATGGATGCAGGTCACCGACGAGTGATGCATACGAAGGACCTCTATACAAATGTCTGAAGAAACTTGAGAATGCATCTGATGACCTAAATAAAATTTGTAGCAAATAACCTTCACTTGCAGTTTTTCTTTTCACTCTCTCTCAGAATGCATAACGACTAATGCACAGACTACTACAGAAACGATTGGACTACTTTTTCTTTTTTATTCTGGTGCATTCAGGATGCAGCTTTTAGGTAGCTGCACACTGACGTATCGATACTTGTTACTCTAAAAGCCTGATACTTACGTTTTTGAATCATGAGCACAGATTGTTTACTAAATTAATGCCGCCACCTATCCATTTTTTCTGGACTATCTGGAAATCAAACTGATTGCCTGGTAGTCTGGACTGCAAAACACTGTACAAACTCCAGTATTCCATTTCCAAAAATTAACAGACTTTTGGAGCTTGTTTTAAAAAATTACACATGCCTTTTTTTTTCACTTTTACAAAAAGCATAGTAAATCTGCAGGAAAAAGGCATTACGATTGGAGAGAGGGTGTTCCCCCTTGTGTGATGTGATGACAATGTCGAGATGGGTAGAAAGTAGGTGGGGCATGGATGGGGTTATAGGAGGTGGGAGGGGTGTGGCCTAACTCTGGTATTAGCCACAACGAAAGGTGGCAACCCTAAATCAAACATATGAAGAGGTATGCTGGCAATACCTTTTTTCATTTTGTATGACAATTTTATTAATTACTTAACAAAAAAATTTCAGGATGAAACAAGAACATTATGTTGAAACTGCAAGATTTTGACTCTAGCGATTAACAATATTGTGTAATAACACAGAATATGACATTACAAATAGTTGTTAGGGGGAGTGACCAAATGGTCATAGCAGACTTGTCTGTTAAGCCCTTTTTGCTATAAGCTAAAACAAAGGCTGTGTCATTACATTATTTGATTAAAGTTATTTTTGTTATCAGTTTGTCAGTTTAAGGTATTTGTTTTTATAAGTTGAAGTTATTTTAAACTTGTCCTCATTCAGACCCTAGAGCAACTAGGTTAAGGTGTTTTAAGCTCTTCATTTCTTATTTTGATAAACAAGTGGCCTACATGTAAGACTTAAATCCTTGTTTTTCACTGATAAGAGAAGACAGCCAGGCCTTTGCCTATTTGGGTTGATTACCAAAGCCTATTTGACCTGGGAGGAATAAGGATAAAGGTCCAGGAGCCCTGGTGAATGGTTCTAGCAAAGCCAGCCCTGGACCAAGAAAATGGATCCGGTTTGTAATGCTTTGTAAAAGCATGTACAGAGGACCATGTAGCTACATCTAAAAAGCTTCTAAAGTCCACCCCTTTCTATTATGCCATCACAGAACCCAAGACTAGCAGAATTCACCTTAAAACTACCCGGGATAGATTTTCCATTGTGAGAGTACCAAAAATAAATAAATAAACAAACAAAGCTGAGGACTACCATCTTGAAGTGGTCTGTTTTTATACAGGTTGTCTTTTCTTAGTCCCATCATAAAAAAATAAATAGCTCATCTACTTTTCTAAAGGACTCAGTTCTATCAAGACAGCACTTCAGCTGCTTATGCAAGTCCAGAGTATGTAGAATCTTTTTCCCCTGGTTCTGAGGATCTGGATAAAACACTGGGAGACGGATGGCTTAATTCAAAATAAACTCAACTTTGGGCATAAATGAGGCAGTTAACACAATATCTACATGGAAGACCAAACAGGATTTCACCCATCATGACAGCGTGCAACTCCGACACTCTTTGCAGAGGTCAAAGCAGTTAGCAGTATAATTTTTGATATGATGCTTTAATTAGCCTTATCAGCCAGTTCAAAGGGAGACTTTTCCAGCACAGTTACAATTCCAAGAAGTAGGTTATCTGTTTTCTGTGTGACCTCAGCAGTAAAAACCCTTGAAAAACTGTTTTACCAAAAACAAAGAGGAAAGGGGAGGATCCGTGGCAGAGGAGTGGTTTCAGCCCAGAAGTTAGTAGTTTATTGGCCATTTTGGGCTAATTTCTATCTCTTTCACTTCCCTGCTATAAAAACCTCATTTGCACAGTTTTTACCCTTGTGTTCCGCTCAGCAAGTGCCTTCCAGGTGTTCTGCAGAGTCTACAGCAGCAGAGAGACAAAAGAGTGGCATTGGAGTGATTAAGTATCACTTTTCTGATTTTCTTGCTGTCTTAACCAATTCCGCCTAAAACGCCAATTTTTTTAGCGAATCTGTGATTTAAAAAGTTTGTTATTGTATACAACTCTGCACAGCTCCTCGTGGTGTCCTGCAGAGTGATACAGGCAGCAGAGAGACCCAAGAGAGACTTTTCCAGATTTAAGTATTTTTTCTCTGTTTTTTTGCTCCGACTGTCTTTTCCTGCCTAAAAAGCGGATTTCTAACTGATCTGTGCTTTAAAAAGTTTAAATTGCATTTACCTTCTGCTTTTTACAGTTTCTGCACTTGTTTTATATCAATTTAAGTAATTTTTATATTGTATAACAGTTGTAGGCTACACACTAAAGTGCGCTAGCCTGTTTATAGCATTTACAGTGTTTTCTGTGTGTTTTTCTGCAGTTTCCTGAAAAAAAAAGAAAAAAAAATTCTCTTTTCCCACCTTTGCCGAACTAGATTAGTCCAGACTTCAGGTTTTGCTGAATATATACTGCGTATAGTTTCCTGTGTTGCTCATATCCTTACTTGGATAGGAGGAAGCTTCTCTGTTCACCAGTGAGAGTGGGGAACTTTGAGCAGCCTATCTGTCCCTGGAGGAGTGGTCTCAGCCCTGAAACTAGTAGCTTATTGGCCGTTTTTGTCAATTCCTATCTCTTTCAGTTTCCCTGCTTTAAAACTCGCATTTGCGCGGTTTTGCGCATAGCGCAGCAGCGGGCAGCGCCACTTAAACGGGTTTAAACTATTCCCGGCTCCACAAAGTCTGCTCTTCACTTTTCCCATTAGAACTGTTCTAAATCTCAAAGTAAGCACTCTATTTTCATTCTAAAGCCCTGCAGTTGCTTGTATAAGTAGTCTTATAAGTGAGCACTAATAAACTAATGCACTACACCCTCTTATACTCCCTTTAAGTACTTGGCTCCCTATTGGTCCTTTCTGATCAGTCAAAAAGTAATCCCTTATAGTATTCTGGCATGTCCAAAAGTCAGTTTTGGGTTTACTCTCCAGTCCAGCTGGTGAATCTGGGAATCTTGAGGCAATGTTACAACTGCCTTATGTACACAGACCACCCTCTCCTCCTCCCAACAAGCTCAAATATATGTGAGAGATGCAACTATATAGCCAAACTGGAGGCTGAGCTCTCTCAACCCAGTACTGGTGCAGTCAGTCAGGAGGAGAAGGTAACCACGCACACCACAAATCCAGTCTCACATAGACCTATTGCAACAGCAAACCAAACACAAACACACAAAAACATACTCAGAGGCTCTAAATAAAAATCTGCCCAAGCAGCAGACACCACCAAAGCAGACTTCCAAGCAACAGCTACCCCACAACAATACCCACGTATCACATAGTTCACAAAGTCAGTGTGCCACACAGTCACAGCCCTTAAGGCTAAACAACACACCTAATACACTTGTAATAGGTAACTCTATTGTCAGACACACTGACGTCCCACTCACCAGGCTGAACAAGGAGGAGGTCACTGTAAGCTGCCTGTTGGGTGCCAGGACCCGCCACATAACACAAGCACTCAGGTCACTCCAAAGGAAGTACAAATATGACTCCGTTATTGTCCATGCTGGTGTGAATGAACTGATACGTACCTCCCTGGACTACATGAAAAAAGACAGAGGAGCTCTCTGATCATGTAGCCCAGGCCGGTATGACCCTGACCTTGAGTAGCATCTTACCCTCACCAAGAATGATGCCACAGTATAAAGACAAAATGATCAATTTTAACAACTGGCTAAAGTATTGGTGTCATTCAAAGGAGATCCGGTGTCTGTCAGCCTGGGATGACATGCTCGACGAGCCACGTTGCTTCGCTAGGGACGGCTTGCACCTGTCACCCCCGGGCTTTCGAATACTGTGCCACCCCCATAGTGCCTTTTTTAGGCAAGGCTCAAAAGACCAACCCATAGACCACACAAGGAAAAAGAAACTAAGTGTAATGCTGCTCAACGTCAGAAGTCTAAACCTCAAGATGCATGCACTCGAGGCTCTCCTCAGTATGGAGAATATCGATATCTGTGCAGTAACAGAAACCTGGTTCAAGGCTCCCGAGAGCACCCCAGCACTACCAGGTTATACCTCATACTATGCTTTTCGGCCCCAAAACTCAGACCGAACCACAAAAGGAGGGGAAGTATCCATATTCATCAAAGATACCCACACCTCCAGGTTAGTGGCACTGCACAAATCATCGGAGACCATCCATGTGCAACTAACAGTGGGCAAAACTGCCTTTCAGTTTGTAGCCTGCTACAGACCACCCTCCCAAACTCAGGAACCCCACTCGGCTTTCCTGAGAACACTGGAAAATATGAAGGTCTCTCCAAACACCATCATATTGGGTGACTTCAACTACCCAAACATAGACTGGGAGCACTACAAGCCCTAACACCCTTGCCGAATGGTTCCTAGAACTTATAAACTCAAATGCTATGGAACAACTGGTCACCACTCCCACAAGAGGGGAAAACATATTGGACCCGATCATCACCACCATGGGGACTATGTTCGATACCAGAGGTATACCCCTCATTTGTAAGATCTGACCATAAATTAATCTCACTGGACATCCATATCCCGTCCCCACCCCCAGCCAAGGAAACCACGGTGAAGAACTTCTCAAAAGCAAACTTCACACTTCTCAAAACAGAAGTGGAATCCTTGAAAGCCCCCGGGCCAGTGGAAAATACGGCTCAAACCGCAGAGTCCTTTACAAATGCATTCTATGGACACCTACAGGAATGCATGGATCGTGCTATCCCAAATAAAACCAAGACTCACTCCTCCAAAGGCAGGAGACCTGTCTGGTGGACCTCAGCCATAAATAAGCTATACAACAGAAGGAGGACGCTACTACATGATACAGCAAAATCCCAAAAAGGAAAGGCATCTCTGATCAGTACTAGCAAGAAACTACGATCCCTCATAAAATCATCTTAGGCCAGCTTCGAAAGAAAAATTGCACAAGATGCTAAAGATAATCACAAGGCCTTCTTTAGTTATGTCAGGGACCTGGGTGGCAACTCCCAGATATGCTCTGAGTTAGTGCAAAATGACAAAAAATACACTGAACCCACAGACATTGCCAACATCCTGGCAGACAGGTTCTGTGCAACCCCCCCCCCCCCAAAAGAGCAAATGTCTATCCCAACAGAGTGTAGCCTCCCTGACATCACAGATGCACAGGTGAGAGCTGCCCTCTCCAAAGCAAAAAACACAGCATCAATGGGACCGGACGGTGTCCCGGGCTGCGTCTTACACGAGCTCCAAGAAGAATTGAACCCTCACATAAATTCACTGTTCAATCTCAGCCTTACTACAGGATATGTACCCAAGGAATGGCTTGCAGCAACAGTGGTCCCACTCCACGAAGGTGGTGCCACAACAGACCCTGGAAACTATCGCCCTATAAGCCTGACTAGCCTGGTCTGCAAAGCTATGGAGCGTATCATCATGGAACTCAAAGACATTGGGAACCTCCAAACACAGGATCCTACCCAATTCGGCTTTAAGGGCAGATTCTTGCCTCTTGAACCTGGTCGACTTCTTTGAAACAGTCACCAAGGCCATAGATGAAAAGAAGGTAGTCCACACAGCCTAAATGGACCTCACAAAAGCCTTCGACACAATACCCCACTCAGAAATCATAAAAAAGCTCACCAGCTTAAATATCAACCCCAATGTCACAAGATGGGTTGCAAACTGGCTCAGGGATAGAACCCACATGGTCAGAATTGCAGGTGCCATGTCAGACTCTAAACCAGTTACAAGTGGCGTCCCACAAGGCTCAGTCCTGGGACCTCTCTTGTTCGGTATATATTTCTCTGAGGTACAGGGTAACACGGGAGGACTATGGCTGACCAAGTTCGCAGATGACTGCAAACTGGGTGCCATAATCGGCTCGCCGACTGACAAGCATCCTCCAAAAGGGTCTCACTGAGATGGATAACTGGTGCCAGAGCCATGGCCTAAAGCTAAATGCCAAAAAGTGCATAGTCATCCCCTTTGGGAAAAACAAAGTGCCCACAAATTACCACATAGGTGGTAATCCACCAAGTACGGAAGAAGTAATTAGGGATTTGGGGACCCAAGTAGACAGCAATCTCTCCTTTTGACAATCACGTTGCCAAAGTGGTTAGAAAGACCTTCTATATAGCCCACCTTATCACAAAAGGCTTCACATCTAGATCAAGAGAGGTCATTGTGCCCCTCTACTCATCAGGCCCATAATTGAATACAATGCCCCATTTGGGATGTACCTTACCAGACACCTGTAGCAACTGGAAACACCCCAAAAGTACCTCACCAAGAGGATCAAGGGACTCAAACAGATGCCCTACCCAGTTAGGCTAAAGAAACTCCAGCTCTACTCAGTTGCTTACTGCCTACTCAGAGGCGATCTGTGCCTGACATATAAAGCCATGTCCAAACCAGAATTAATGGACATGCTCCACCTCAGGAAATCCAAATCCCTTAGAGCCACACGCTCCAGGGACTTGAACCTCTGTACAGAAATGAATAGGACATGCTGGAGGGGCAGATTCATATCCCAGAGGCTCCCCCTCACTCTGGAACAAAATCCCAATCCATGTTAGGCAGAGCCCCTCAATGACCCTCTTCAAGAGAAATCTTGACGAGTGGATGGGAGATCGTAGGTTTACCCCGGGATCTCTTCTGTGTCCCTACTAGACAGAGGCACAGTAAACTAACCTTAAAAGGGCTATCTTCTGTGACCTACTATGCAGTGGCACAGTCAACTAATTTAAAAGGGTGGCGAAAGCCAAACACACTCTGGCTAGGCTTATAAATGCCCTACGGCAGATAGCCTAGTATCAACCTATGAACCTATAAGACATGCTTAAAATGACCACTAGATGAACCTTGTTAGAGGAATAAGGAAGGACAGATAGTAATTCACACAAATCTTTAAGAACCAGAGGTACATAATCCTTGATTAGGCCCTGCTTACTGCTAGGCACCAACTACAAAATGTTTCCACTTATTAACAGAAAGTTTCCTAATAGCAGGCTTTCTTATATCCTTTAATACTTGCTGTGTTCTCCTCATGAAAGAGATGCCTAAAACATAAAAACGGAATCCTTCTGGCAGGTGGCTGAAGTTGTTTGACATTTGAGTGCATCAAAATGAAAGTCAAGCACTCACCATAGCAAAAGATATGTGTTTTCTGTTTCCATCCCCTCCTCAATGGATGGCTTTCAAATCCAGCCACAGCCACTTCCAGGCTTTGGATCAGGTGCTCAGGTTCCTCCCCTTATACATAAACCCTATGAATAGAACGAGCTACCTCAGATCAAGTTTGCCTTTTTATTTTTTATTTTTTTGGGGGGGGGGGTTGTAAATTATAAAATATATGTAAGTTACCTGAAAGAGATGATGACTTAAATAGTGGTGACCTGTATGAGGAAAGAGGCAGAAAGAGACAATACCTTTAGGAGCCTCAGCCATGTCAGTTAGTATAATTTCATCCTGAGATGAACCTAACAGATTATAATGCCACAAAGACGAAGAAAAAAAAAAGGAGGGAAAAGGTGGAAGGAAACTTGAGGAAAGGACGGAAACAGACAACACAGACCTATCAATATGGTGAAAGCACATAACTTTTGTGTCTGATGTTGTCTTTTTCATCCAATCCTCAATGGAAGGGAGAGGACCCCAGCTACTTCTATACTTAAAAGGCCTTATGGAAGGATATTCCAGAGCACAGCTAAACCAAAAGTAGCCCTAGATCTGGACTGCATATCCAGTTTGTAATGGGAGATGAAGGTATTAACCATGGACCAGGTAGTTCAGGATGTCATTGACTAGAACCCTGGAGAAAAAAGGCTGTACAGAAAGCCACAAATCTGACGGAATAAGCTTTTGGAGTAGAAATAAGAGGAAATCCCCTTTATTGGTAAACAAATTAAATACACTGAGTCAACCATCAAGGAGGAGTGACTCTGGACACAGTTTTTTCTGATTTAGCACTGCAGGAGGACACAAACAACTGGTCGGAGCTTCTCAAGTGCTTACTGCAGCATAGATTAAAAACATAATTGTCAATGGACCTCAAGTAAATGCAGGGGATATTCTCCATTGTTTGAGAAACTTGGGAAGACAACTGGACAATTTATGGATTGCTTAATGGACGAATCTGAAGCCACCTAGGGGAAGAAAGAGAGATTAGTTCTCGGAGACTCTCTGTCCTTTATGAAAAATTAAGTATGGAGGCTTTCAGGATAAAGCATGGCTTGGCAGAAATGACAAGCACCAGGATCAAAGTCTTCCAGGATAAAAACTTAAGATCCACTTTTGTAGGAGGTTCAAAGGGAGACCTCATCAGGGTGTACAAAAGAATGGTAATATCCAATGAAGGGGCTGGATCTCTCAGTGAAGGCCAGAGTAAGAAAGTACCTCGTAGAAAGGCCTTGAACAGATTAAGGGAAGCTATGGGTGTATAATTTTCTCCTATGTGAAGAGATGGAAACTGCAGCTAAAGAATAGTTGTGTAGACTCTTACCATAACCATAGATGTCATCCTCTATGTTGCAGTATTCTTTACATATGGGAGATCCTCCGCCCAAGTGACCCAACGTCCAGCCAGCATACAACAGCTTTTAGCTATTGCAGGGTCCATGGGATGTTGCACGTATGGCCTGACAAATAGCCATAAAAAGGACGTCCACATGTACAATCCACAGAACTGAAATTCCCCATGAGGAATACCAGTGCAAGGAAAGAAAATGATCTGCCATCCAAGGAAAATACAAGGTATTGGGGGGAAGGAGGGAGGGACATAATACTGCAACATGGAAGAGAAGTACACCTATGGTTATGGTAAGATTTTACACAACTATTCTATGTCCTTCTAGTCAGTGTTACAATATTCTTTACATATGGGAGAATACCAAAGCTTAGTAAGTGAGGAGGAAGGAACATCTGAGTTTTCTACAAAGCCATGAAGAATGGCTCTAGCAAACCCAGCCCTGGATCTAGAAGTACTATCCAGCTTGTAATGCTTAAGAAAGTATGAACAGAAGACCAAGTGGCAGCCTCTAAAATGCTGTTAGTATCCAAGCCTTTAAAGAACGCACCAGAGGAAGCTACAGACCTACTGGAGTGAGCCTTAATATGAACAGGAAGACTCTTACCATGAAACACACAACAAAATTGCATTAGAAATTTAAGAGAAAACTGTCTCTTTGGAAACGGACAAACCCAGAGCCCTGTGATGCAAACAAACAAAAAGCTGATCAGACTTTCTGATAGCCTTATAGAGGATTGAGGAGAAGGGAAGAAAGTGGGCAACTGAAGTGATTAAGAGACAACTCATTCACAACCTCAGGCATAAAGGAAGGATTAGTAGAGAAACCCTATTCTTATGAAAAGACAAAAAGATGGAGAAGGCATCAAGGCTTGAATCTCAGAAACCCTCCCAGTAGGGGTTACAGCTAACAGAACAACTATTTTCCAGGTACAAAACTTTAAGGAAGCTGAAAGCTGCATGTTCAAAAGGGGCTACAGTTAGCTTCTTTAGGACATAATTCAAATCCTAAGGTGGTGGAATTGGTTTCCTGTGAGTTTTAATGTGAATGACACCTTTGAGAAAACAAGTTTTACTTCCAGTCTAGAAGCCAAAAGTAGAGTCAATGGCAGACACTCAGAAATGGCTGACAATTGAACTTTCATTGAAGAATAAGCCAAACCACTCTAACTCACACAGGTGGGAAAGAACAATGAGGACATCCACTGATGATGGATCCAGATTACATGAGACACAACAAGTAGAAAATCTCTTCCATTTGGATAAGTAAGATTTTCTAGCATTGGGTTTTCTGGCCTCTTGCAGAGCCTTAAGCATGTCCTCAGAAAAAAAGTATCTGAAAGGCATCAAGTTTACCACCCACACAGTCAGTTGTAAACCTGACAGATGTGGGGGAAGTAAAAATGCCTTGTCCTGTGTAAGAAAGTCTACTCTAAGGTAACTTGTGATGACTGCCCTTGGCTAAATGCAGAAGAGGGAACCAATGCTGTCTTGGCCAGAAGGGAGTCACTAGCAAGATTTCTGGTTTGTCCTGCTGAATTTTGAGAACTATCTGAATGAGAGGAAAGGGGATATGCCTAGAGAAACATCCCCTTCCATGAGAAATATAGGGTGTCCACCTTCCAAACCAAATGATCTGGAACCCTGGCACAAAAAAGTTGTATGTTCAGAGGAGAGGCAAAAAGATCCACTAGAAGAGTACCCCACCAATGGACCAAGTCCAGAAACACATCTCTGTGAAGCATCCATTCATGGGATTGGGTCATGGACCTGCTTAAAATGTCTGCAACAAGATTCTGGGTGGCTGGGATGTAAACCACTTGAAGAGTCACCTTGTACTGAGCTGCCAAGTCCCATGCCATGACAGCTAACCTGCAAAGAAGGTACGGCTTTGTCCTCCCTGCTTGTTCACATACCAAATGACTGTGGTGTTGTCCGTAAACACTTTCAGGGGGCCTGGATGAAAGAAAATGGAAAGCATGAACAGCTAAAATAACAACCCTCATTTCCTAGATGTTGATATGGTCCTTCCTTTGTGAAAGAGACCAGAGACCCTTCTTTGATACAAAAGTTGCCCTCCAACCAATGTCTGAGGCATCTGTGAATAACTCTCGAGTTGGTTGGGGTAGATGAAGAGGAAGGTTTGGATTTAGAGAATTGCTGAATCCACCAAAGGAGTTTGGATTTTAGGCATGGGAGAAAAGGGAGCACAAAGTCTACAGGATGAGCATGCTGCATACAGATTTTAGGTACCACTGAAATTTCCTCATGTGGAGTTTTGCAAGGGGCAGCATAAGTATTGTGGATGCCATAAACCCTAGAAGTCTCAAACTCCCTGGCAGTAATAGAGGGAAGAGGTAGACTGTGGAAGAAGAAGGTGAAAGACGATGTTTTCTGGTGGAAGAAAAGCTACCATGAGATCTGTTCTTAGTCTGTACTGTAGGAAAATTTGTTCCTGAGAAGGGGAAAGAGAGGATTTTTTTTTAATTTATTGGAAAGCCCAAGATCTGTAGGAGAAAAATGGCAAACTGCAGAGTTTGACTGTTTTGGGAGAGGAGCCATAAACGAAGACCATCCAGGTATGGATATACCTGAATTCCCCTGACCCTGAAAAAAGCAATCACAGGGGCCAAGCACTTTGCGAATACCCTTTGGGTGTGGAAAGACCAAAGGGCAAGGTAGAGAACTCAAAGTGCAAAGAAGCCACAGAGAAACATAAAATTTCCTGTAACGAGGATGGATAGGTATGTGAAGGTAGGCATCCTTGATGTCCAGAGAGGTCATGTAAGCCTGAGGAGGAATCAAAGGAAACAGTCTATAAAGACAGCATGCAGAAAGTTGGTACTTTTAGAAAGGTGTTTAAATGGGATAGGTCCAGTATTTATCCCCAAGGACCGTCTTTTCTGGGGACAAGAAACATTCTTGATTAAAACCCCCCGTCTCTTTGGTCCTGAGGACCATGTTGAATTGTACCTTGAGAAAGTAATTCCCTTAGAACCTGGAGAAACAAATCCAACTGGTCTGGAGGGGGTTGAGGAATACCCATGAAAGGAGGAAGGTTTATCCAAGTCATAACATATCTGTGTTGGATAATAGAAAGAACCCAGGAATCCTGAATTGTTCTTACCCAAGCTGGAAGACAGAGGGATAGACTAAGAGAAAGAGTAAGATTTAGAAATGGTTGGTAGTCACAGACTACCTGGCCTGTCTGGAAAGGGCTGCTGAGGTGAGAGACCTGAAACAGTAGTCTTAGACTGTGGATGTCTTTTGGTATTCTTAGATCTAGAAGATGACGACGGATGTGTCTGTCTCCTAACAAAGGAAATCTTAGAAGGAAAATTTGTGCGGAATTTTGGCACAGGAGAGACAAAAATGTGCTTCAAGTCTTGAAGTTCCTTTCTCTTTTCTTGTAAGTACTTAAATCTGCAGCACCAAACGGAGCAATCTTATCTAGAGGTGCATCCATTAATTTTGCTCTGATGTCATCAGGCAGTGGTCGTAGCCTAAACCCAGAGTACCTTCTAAGGACAGAGCCAGAAGCAACTGCTCTAGAAGATGCTTCAACTACACTTAATGGAGTGTCTAGCCACTTGAGAAGCCACTAAAAGGGACGTAACCTGATTTTTTTAGGTCAGAGTCTGGAAGCTGTGAAGAGCTTGAGAGGCCTGAGAAAGAATGGCCCGAATATCTTGACTTGTGTGTTTGATGGTTCATAGCTTGGAAAGCCAAAGTGGCAGAAGTGTACATCATCTTACCTAGTCTTTCAATTACCTTGCTCTGCTTATTTGAAGGAAGAAGCTTAAAAGATGTTAACCTAGAGGATTTGTCAGAAGCAACAGAAACCACAGCTGAGGACATTTATAAAAAGAATCTGCAGTTGTCAGGCATCTTGTAAAATCTGTCTGGCCTTTTAAGAGCAGGAGCCTGTGAATCTGGAGTCTTAGAAGAAGAGGAGATGGCATCCAAGAAGGCTGGCAAAACAGGTGGCACAGCAGAAGGAGAAAGATTCTATTTGAAAAAGGTCATAATACCTTTTTTGCACTTCAGAGACCTGAAAGCAGTACTTAAAAAAAATCTCTCTTCTTGTTAGTAGTCTCCCCAAAGAAATTTCTTCCACTGGAGAATCTGCACCATTGGATTCCTCCTCTGGGGAAGCATATTCTAAAGGGGATGCAATCTGTGTAGAGTATGCCAAGGAGTCCTCATCAGGTGAAGACCTGCTCAGAGAACTGTTCCCTAACACTCAACAGGGGAAGTAAAAGAGGGAACAGAAACAGCAGTGGAATGTTTAAGAGCCATCAAAGCCTTAATCAACCCCTGAGAAATACATCCCAGTCAGACTGTGGAGAAGTAGGAGCCTGAGAATGTTTTTTTGTTTTCCCTTAACAAGCATTTCTGCATGATGACCAGTAGAAGAACCTGACCTAGGCCTGCCTTCAGCAGCCGAAAATGGGACCTGTTCCCTAGCTGGAGAGGTACGTCTCTGGACCCTTCTAGCACTATAAGCCGTGGTTCCCCTTGTCTGTCTAAAATGGATGCCTGCACTGCCTCTGAGGACATGTCTAGGTCGGATTCTTTAACGGCTTCAGCGGTAGTACTCTCCGAAGTACCAGACCCAACCTCAGAAAGTAGCTCCAGGTCTTCACTAACCTTAAGGGATACATTGGCAGATAGAGGCGTAGCAGAAGAGGATTCAGGCCTAGGCTTCCTGACCTTCCTCTTCAAAATTGGCTCAGCCAAAGGGCTCACTGAACCCTTTGTAATGTCCTTGGCTAATCTTTTTAATCATTGATTTTCTAAGCAAAGATTCAAAGCTGAAAGATGGCTTCAGAATGACTCTGGGACAAAGTTCTGACAAATGGAGCAAGAACTGTGGTCATGAGTCGGGCCTACAAAGAAAAGACAAAGATTGTGGCTATCTTTATGTGGAATTTGCCCTCCACAACTACACTTGCCCTTCCTGGATGACTAAATAAAGTCGGCAGCAGTAACAAAATAAATCCCCAACGGGGCACTTACCTGAAAGCTGGCAGCAACCAATGGAATCAGGCAACAGACCGAAGTACAAGTCAAGCATTCCAAATGGCAGCAGAAAATTTCAGAGGACTATACGTGTGGATGTCATTTTATGGCTGTTGCTTGCCAGGCCATATGCGCATAAAAGCTGTTGTATGCTGGCCAGACGTTGGGTCGCTTGTGTGGAGGATCTCCCATAAGTAAAGAACACTGCAACACTGAACAGAAAGACATCTGAACTGTGGAATAATTGGCATCACTTTGAAAAAGGTGTGTGAGAAAGTCCAAAATAGAAGGGGAGCTGAAAAACGATCAATATTTTTCTGTGCAACCAAGATAGAAAAACATTTCCCATTTACTTCTATAAACCTTCCTAATGGTAGGCTTCTGAGGAGAAGATAAAATGTGTACAACTAGGGTGACAACCTGGATTATCAAACCATCACTGGAACTGCAGAAACGATGCAATTATCTTAAGGAATTGAAAGCTCAGGTGAGGCAGCCCCGATGGGTGAGAAGATAGATCTGGGGCCAAGCCCAAAACTCAAGGTGGGTGAATTAGATGAAAAGCTCAAGGTGGGTGAATTAGATGAGGCCAGAGGAAGGGAATCCACACCTGTTGAGGCCAATAAGGGGCTATGGGTGAATTAGATGAGGCCAGAGGAAGGGAATCCACACCTGTTGAGGCCAATAAGGGGCTATGAGGACAATCAATCTTCATTCACTGATGCTTTCTGTAAGAACTTTGTAATCAGACGTGTCGGGGGTTGATGTAAATGAGATCCAGGGACCAAGGATAAGTCAGGTTTGTCTTATGGTGACTCCCCCTCATGGGGAATTACAGCAAAGAACATGTTGTATTTGGTGTTGTGGGGAGAGGCAAAGAGATTGCAACAAGGTTGGCCCCAACAGGTGAATATCTGCTCAGTTACCGATGAGTTGAGGGGCCACTCATAAGGGAGAGGAATATATCAGCTCAAATTGTCTGATAGTATGTTGGATATCCCCCATGATAAGCACTGCATTTAGAAAGCAGCAATTAGACATCACCCATGGCCACACACTCATGGTCTCTCGATATAAAAGGGTAATATCCATTTCCTCTCTCTCTGTTGCAGTAACAGACAACTGCCATGTTGTCCATCTGAAAGGAATCACACCTAAGGAGAGAGAGTCCTGAAAAGCCTGCAACACTAGGAAGACTGCTCTCAACTCCAAAATGTTGATGTGAAGACTGGCTTCTAAGACCACATGCCTTGGACCATCTTTCCCAGATAATACCCCTATCACCCCAGCTGGGAAGTGTCCATGGTCACTGTGGCTTGGGAAAGGGCAGAATGAACGAATGATGATGACAATGTCTCTGTACAAGAGAAGGCTCTAGCCACCACTAGATGTGTGTCCAGCAGATGTATGTTAGACTCGATGGATAAGATAAAGGTTGCATTCTGAGTGACCTCTGTACTACCAGGGTCAACTGATGAACACGCATGTAAAATCTGGCTAGTGGAACTAATGTGACTGAAGCAGCCATGAAACCTAAAAGGACTAGTCTTGCAGGTGGCTTCTGATAACATAGAACCTCTTGGGCTTGCTGGTGAAGGGATGAAATTCTTGAACGAGGAAGCTTCGCTATCCGAGAACTTGTGTCCAAAGTCGCTCCGATAAATTCCAAGGACTGAACTGGTTGTAATCTGGACTTCACGTTCACTGCAATTCTTAAGTCCATACACAGCTGGAGGTAAGGAGCCCATGGCTTGAATGAATAGAGTCCTGGTAGGAGCTGTGATAAGTCAGTCGTCCAGGTATGAAAATATTCAGAAACCATGTAGTCATAAGTGAATACCATACACTTATCTATTTATTGACATCTGCTTGCTGGGAAAGTCTGACTAGGCCCTTTTTCAGTGGAGGCCCAGAGGGAAAAGCTCCAAGGTATCAGATTTAATGCAACCAATATTTACAATAACTGATTTTACAATGCAGCTTCAGTGAATACATAACATACTAGTGAGTATAATAAAATTTGTATTGACATTTCACATAGCATTAACTTTACAAGCCTTGTACTGAGACTTTCACAGATAGCAGGATGGTGTATAAGACCGTTAAGAATAATCTAAAAAATACAACAAGGTGAGATAACAGGAGATAAGCAAGTCTGACTATTAACAGAAAAGTGATAGAATAGTAACTTGGTTATGCTAATTAGAAGTAGGTATAATAGTAGTACAATAAAGTGAAGGATTAAAAGGGGATAAGCAGGTTAAGTGATTTAGTGCTTTAAAGAGAGAGAAAAAAGTGATGGAGTATTAGAAAGCTATGTCCCAGATGAGGAGCAGGGAGAAAGCCAGGAGGCAGAGAGGAAGTCTTTTAGTAATTATTTGAAAAGATGTTATGTTATAGACCTGACTGATAATGGAATTTTATTCCATGTTCTAGTTACACTATTGGAATACAGACTGACCCCAGCAGTACTTTTGTGTTTTGTAGATGGTAAAGGCCTGTTTATTTGACCAAAGCGGACAATTTAGAAGATAGTATTGGAGTAGGGGTCTAATTGCTGGGCAGGTGAATGGGGGTATGGATGATTTTATGGGTTAAGGTGAGCTGAGTGTAAGACAGGTGTTGAGGAAGCATGAGCCAGTTAATTGTTTTTAGTGCTAAACAGTGGTGGGTCCTAAAAGGTTTGCTGTAAGTGAATCTGGCAAATTTGTTACAGCACTGTTCCAAGTTTAGAATTAAGTGAGGTTTGTAGGTTGGTCATGACAGGGACTCCATATAGGTGAGAGGGTAAGATGTAAGTGATAGCTAGAGTTACCTTGGCAGAGGCTGTAAGGAATTTCTGTTTTATATGCGGGGTACCTAGTTTTTGATGGGGTTTCTTGACGCTGTTGTGGAGATGTAAATCGAATTTAAGACAGTCATCAATTGTCATGCCAAGTAGTTTTGAATGTGGGGTAACATCAATCATAGCTTTATTTAAGGAAGAAATTTTCAAGTTGTCTTTTTCCATGTAAATGGGATTTTGGAAAAAAAGAGTAGTAATTTAGTTTTTTGGGATTTAGTAGCATGTGATTATCCTGTAGCCAACTTTCAACACAGTTAAAGACTTCTTATGTATTAAGTTATTGGAAACGCATATTAGGGTAGAATTATCATCACCATATTTTTATGCTGACAGAATGAATATACTGAAAAGTAGAGAGCCAAGAATGGAGCCCTCTGGAACACCAGTACTGACAGGAAAGAAGCAAGGGATGAAAAGTGGAGAGCCATTTAACAGACTGGCTTGTATCAGTTAAGATGTTGTTAAACCATAGTAGTGTGGAGTGAGGCAGCTCAAGGGAAGATAGTTGGTAGAGGAGTTTTTGGTGAGTAACTAGATTAAAAGCTTTAGAGAGGTCAAAGAACACAGAGGAAATAAGTCTGCTTTTGTCTCTTGCTTTGTTACTAGTATCTGTGAAAGTTAATAAGGCCATGGAAGTGCTACGGGCGGTTCTAAAACCATGCAGTGTTGAGGTCAGGAGCTTTTCCTGAAGAAAATATTGAAGAAGTTGCTTGTGAATGCACTTCTCCAGAATTTTTGACAAAGGGAATAATATGGTAATACATTTGAAATTGGTTTATGTTAGATGAGGATCCTCATTTATGAAGGGGGGTGATGAAGAATTTTTCCACAGGAAAGGAACATATGATCCACTAACAGATCTCTTAATTGAAGAGACACAGGAGAGGCTATGGAACTGGCAAGCCAGCTTGACGTATTCTGCAGGAAGACCATCTACTCAAGGAAAACAGGGAGAACAGGGTTTCAGTTTATTTATTTTGCATTTGTTTACCGGTAGAGTCCAACTGGGCATAAAACCTTTTTTACTGGAGGCCTGGGGAGAAAAGCTCCATTGTAAGTAAACTATTATGTTAGCAGAATGAAAATCGTATAATAAAATAAAGAAAAAAATAGTAACAGACATTCATAACGGTAAAAAGACAAACAATAAAATGGTAATGTAAGAGACAAAACCAATAATCTTATATAACAATGCTTCTAGAAGACAGTTCTTACAGTAATAGCAATTAGTGACATTGTATACAATAAGAGTGCAATAACAATACATAGTCTTATATACAAGTAGCATAGCAAACTGAAGACTTGACTTAAATTCTAGTCATATGCAATATTGATTTGATGTAGGAGGTTGGGATGAGTTTTAGGGTGAAATGAGGTGTCTGAGGACTGGGCAAAGCAGGATTGTTGGGAGGAAAATCTTCAGCAAGGGCTTTACTGGTTTCTATAAAATGTGTGTTAAACTGAACAGCTATTTCAGAGAAACTGTTAATTTGCAGCAGGATTAGGCGTGGTGGAAGTTCTAGGGTTGAGTACATTAATAGAAGACTAGAATTATCTAAGGCTGGAAGAAATTTAGTAAGGAGTTACTGAAGTAGATTTTCTTGTCTGTGATGATCTTTTAGTATGGTTATGTAGTTCTTTAAAGTGTTGTAGGTTTTGGGGAGATCTATATTTTACCCATTCTTTCCAAGCCCTCTCTCTTTCATACATTAGGTGCCTGCTATGAGAGAATAACCATTGCTGTCTTCCCCTCCCAGATAAAATCCTTCAGCTCTTTATTAACTGCTATCGACAACTTTTCCTCTCGTTGATAAAAATATGCCTGACGAGTGTATAAGAATAAAGGGACTAATTATTTCAACTCTTTGTAATCTTACTATCAATATCCATATGAGAGAGCTTTCATTTTCTCAGTTTTTGTATTATCTTTTTAGTCTCTTCCCACATATCCTTAGATGACACACCAGTATAATTTTTAATCCATACTCCTAAATACTTCATTTTATCATGTCCCCATAAATATGGATATTACTGAACCAGTTTGTATGTGGGTACATAATTTACCGCTATTGCTTTTGTTTTTGCTTCATTAATTTTGTATCCCAAAAAGGTTTTGAAACGGTCTCTATTTTCCACAACACTGGAATGTCTCTCTAGTTTTGTCAGGTATAAAATAATGTCATCTGCAAACAGAGCCAGCTTTTCATAACTACCATATCAATTATATCCTTGAATTTCTAAGTCCTTATTTTCTTTGCCAATGGTTCTAAATATAACGCAAACAACAAAGGGGAGAGAGGACACCGCCTGCCTGATTCCTCTGCTCAAGTAGAGATCATCAGAGAGAACCCTCACCCATCTTAATTTTCGCCTCCGATCTATCATATATCCTCTTAATGAGCCTTACAATTTTATCAGGGAATGCAAATGCTTCCATTGCTCTGCTCATAAAATCCAAGCCTACTCTGTCAAATGCTTTCTCTGTATGACGACCCACCAGCAACAGTGGCATTTTCTTACATTCTACTTCCCTCTGGATCATCACTGTTCTGTTTATGTTGTCAAATGTTTGCCTCCCCTCCATAAAATCACATTGATCCATATCTATCAATTCTGGCATCACGTTTGCCATTATTTTAGCAATTATACACAAGAAACGGGACTGTATGAAGCTGGATCTGATGGATCTTTACCCTCTTTAGGTAGTATAGTAACTACTGCTTTCTTACAGGATGTTGGCACTTCTTTTAAAATACTGTTAAACAAAACCTTCCACATCCATCAGTTTTTTTTCTCCTAGCTCCCAAACTTCCACAGGAATATCATCTAATCCTGGGGACTTTCCTGTAGATTGGTTATAAATCACCATTTTTATCTCATCTCCTCCTATCTTAACTGTTAGTAACTAATCCTCCTTTCCCTCTAGCATATTTAATTTTTCTATAAACATTTCCATTTGTACCTTTTCTTGATTTCCATACTTCTCTGCTTTACACAGACTTTCATAGAATTTCCGAAATATTGCTAATACTTCTACAGGATCCATAGTTATCTTCCTTGTAAACAGGCTCCCTAAGCCTGGTAACAGCCCTTTCTACTTTCTGTTGTCTGAGTCGTTGTGCTAAAAGTTTTTGTGTTCTAAAATTATCAAAACAGTTGCTTAACAGTAATCTTTCTAAACTCATGCATATTATCAAGGTATTCCCTTATTTTCTGTTTAGCATTCTGTGTTTGCTCCTCTTGTTACTCTGTGAGATTCCCCCTATTTTGTAATACTTTAATATTTATCAGTCCCTCTAAATAATTCTTGTTACTTCTTAACCATCTCTCTCTCTCTCTCTCTCTCTCATTTCACCCTAGTTTTAAATTTAATTTTAATTTTATCCCACTCTTCTTCTTTCGGCTTTTCCCAGTTAGGGGGTCACCACAGCGGCACTCCGGTCCGCTAATGATTGGCAGTAGATTTTCACGGTGCCGAGGTGCCAGCCCGACACCCAACCTTCAAAGAAGGCACACCCATTCACGCATGTCTTTCAAACGCCACTCGACCGCGGGGAGAACATGCGGACTCCACACAGAAGGCACTCCAGCCGAAAATCGAACAGGAGAACCTCTTGCTGTTAGGCAACGCTACCGCTGCACCACCGCGGCTAATTTTATCCCACTCTCTAGTTATATTTTGAGAAGTTTTTATCTTCCCTAATAGCTCCTGCAAAATTTCCAATACCCATTCCTTTAATTCCTCTCTTTTCAACAGACAGGTGGGAAAGTGCCAGTGTCTCATTTGTATTTCATTACCTGTGGTTCTATTTTAGTTATTATGGGCACATAATCCAAAATAGTTATTGGGTGCATATAAAGACCTTCAATTAAATGCACACGTTCCTGTGAAATGTAAATGCTGTCTAGCCTAACTCAGTTTTTGCATCTTTGGGAATATGAAAATTCACTCTGAATTCCTAATACTGAGTACACACCTTCCATGCCAAATATTTTCAGAAATTTTTTTAAAAATCTACCCTCCTTTGTTATATTTCCTTTTCTGGGCCCCCAGACACATCTTCATAACTGTTGCAAAGCAAATCCTAGTCCCCACCTATAAGTACTATTCCTTGCTGAAAGCTGATTATTTCTCCCAGAAATTTCTTTAGCTCTATTACAGCAGTTTTCAGTGGAATATAAATATATGTCAGGGAATATAAATGCATGCCAATGTAATCCTCCTCCCTTCCCAGTAGCCTCTTAATACTACAAATCCATCAATATTGTCTTTTTCCCTCATCTATTACTACTGGAGCTCCTCTTGCAATTAATTCAAGTACCTATCTTCCTTTACCCCAGGTATTCTGCTGAATAACCATCCTGAAAAACGTACGTCTTCTGTAGCATAGCTGCTTGCACTCTAAATTTTTTAATATAGTTCACTACTCTATTTTTTGGATTCATCTGTGAGACCATTAATGTTTAAAGACATTACAGAAAGAAATCATATTCTTGAGGAATTATTATTCCCCCTCTTATGTCTAACAGCTTTTTAAGTGTCTATTTCCAGCTTCTGTGTTACATGCATACACTGTTTGGGATGTTAATCTTTTATGCAATTGTTTCTTATCTCCATTTTAGCCTATGTCACATCCTGCAGAACTTTTTGTTTTATTGAAAACCCTCAAATAAAAACACATACACACTCAAATACCACCCTATAACCTACTAACTTAATAATAACACATAAAACTATATACATCTTCAAATATTGAAGTTTTACTCCCCTTAATAGGAACTTAAGTTCCAAACTGACAGCCACACACACAGACTCGAGCTAAACAGAAAGAAAGCTTATCCATGCTAACATGCATGGTACAGCCTGTGATTCTATTAAGTGCTGTCTGGTTTTGCCTTACCTTTTAGCTCTCCCAGCTGGGAAAACACTTGAATGCTTTCAAAAAACATTTTATTCAAGCCATTTCTCTATCAGATTGTCTGCTAGTGACATGAGAAACAGATAGAGGACTGTTAGAAAAAAAGACCTTATAACATTCAATATTCTTTTTCATTTACTTGCTTTCTGTCAAAACATGTTACTACATAAAGCTAATAAAGTCATGCCCCTATGCAAGAATGAGAAAAGCACAAAATTTATTTTCTCAAGCTCTTTTCACCAGACCCCCCCCCCCTTTATTTTACATTGCAGTGTCTACATTTCTTAAAACTAAACAAGGACAAAGACAGAATGAAGGAAGAAACAAAGAATAAACAGATGTACCTATTTACATTAGTATCCCAATTACACTTAAAAAAAAATAACTGAAAAAAAAACTGAACAAAATTACTTTATCACGTGCAGAGAAAATCATGCACCACTTAAGTAATACTGTTAAGAAAAAAATGTTTTACTTACAGTTAACTCTCTCCCTCCTCTTTCCCTCTCCTGAGTATTTTTCCAAACATTGACATGAAGTAGGGCATATGCTTTAGGGTGCACTACAAGTTTAATAAAGTCCAATAAACTCCAATATTTCCAGATTCTTTTGTTTTATTCTTGTTCATCTCAATCTCTCAAACCCTGTCAATTCTTCTAGTCAACTTCTGTGCTTTTTTCTCTCTCTCTCAATCATTTTCCATTGAAGCACTGGGAAAGGTTTCACTGGCACAGTCTGTGTGTGTGCTCCTTATTACCAGAAGAACAAGCAGCAGAATCTCCTTATGTTTCACAGCTCACTTTTTTGTTGGACAAAGTTTTATATTTCTTCCTTAGCATGTACTTTATCAAAAACTTGTTCCTCCAGGGAAAATATTTTGAGTATAGCTGGTATAGCAGTTTGAATCTCACTCTTGCTTCTCGGCATGCCCTATATATAATGAAACAAATGCATTCCTCTTCTGTCTGGTGTGCAATGAGTAGTCAATCTCCACAAACACTCTGTCTTCCACTTACAGTACTTTGTCCTTCTGTCACAGTTTTGTCAGAATCAACTCCTGCTGGTAAGATTGCATTTTTACTATGAAATATCTAGGTTGTTTTCTCATAGCCAGGTTTGGAGCACACACAATGTGCCCTTTCAATTAACAATTTTTGTTGTGGAATACTAGATCAGGTGCTCATTTGTACTTTCATAAAATTAAGAGTCTCTTCCTTCCAGCTTCTCTGGTACAGCAAAAAAATCTAAAGTTTTCCTACATGCTCTGCCTTCCAGCTCTATTATTTTTGAAACATCTCTTCTTGTGCAATCTCATTCAGCAAGCCTTTTCTTCATTTCAACCTCTGAGTTTTGCAGTTCTGTCACTTTACCTGAATATCTGTTCAAAGCTTCTTCCATTACTTCCTGCTTTTTATTGTTTCTGTTGATGTACTCCATCAGCGTTTCCATTGTTTTAACCAGGTCTGTGTGCAACTGCTTTATACTTTCCCTCTAGCCTCCTGGAAGTCATGTCTGGAACTTGCACTATTACTTTCTGAACTGCAGTACTTTTCAAAATGTTTTCTCCAACTTTCATAGCTGATTTTCCTCCAGGTCCTTTACATTTCCTTTTTCCTGGCATCTAGGCAGTGCATCAGTTACTGAAAATTACCCAGAAATCTAGTTCCACGATCGTCTTCTGCTGAGTTTCTCTTTTCAGATGAGGAGAGCCAGAATTAAGCTGTTACTCAATGTGCAGCTATTTTGGAAGTCAAGTTGGAGCCAGACTATTGAGGGTGTTCAGGAAAAGTGAGTTAAATTTGTGTACAGGATTGTCAAATGGAATACTTTTCATGACATACAAGTTAAAGGAGCTTAGTATATTCTGATAAATGTTATCAGGGTTAAAATTAACGAGGTTACAGGAAGTTCCAAGTAATCTGTGTTTGACATGATGGGTACAGAGTGTCTGCATATAAAGGGAGGTGATCAATGAGGAGAATCAGAGAGGGTACCACTGGATTTATGCTTAGTGGACTTGGACACCAATATCCAGTCGAGAACTGTGCCAGTGTTTTGGGGATAGTTATAACGTGTGGGTGGAAGAAATGAGTTGAGTTAGTCCAAATAGGTTTAGGCTAATTCATGGATATTTTGTGGAAAATCTCCCAATTGAAATTAACATCACCTAGGAATTTAATGTGGGATCCAGTTTTCTATGTTTTTCTAGGGTAATGGTATTATTACCTGGGGGAATATAGAGTACTTAATTCATAGTTGCTTATAGTTATTTAGTTTTAGATGGGAGAGGAGTTCAGAGTTATGGAATTTTGGAATAGGCTTATTATAAGGTAAGATTTTAAAATAGTCAGGGTATAGTAAAACTACTACACCACTTTTTTTAAGCTCTAGCAGCCCTGCTATTATAACCAGGGAATAATATTTCAAAGTCAAGCATATGGAGTTTTAGTCATGCTTCTGTTAAGGCAAGAATATCTGCCTTAAAGATCTAAGCATTGAATTCTGAAATTTTATTATAAATGCTAAGATTATTTAAGGAAATGAAATTAAGCACTCTGGGTGAGTTTGAGATATGTGGGCTGGGTTTTGGTGATGGTGCTGTGGTGCCTCTTTTGGAAGAAGATAGGAGGGATGAGGAGGAGGACTGGTTTAATTAGGATGAATTTTGGAGGCTACTGAGGAGTCAATATGGGAGGAGGGGCTGGGGACCATAATGAATATTCCCACAGAGTGAAAAAATGGATAGGTTTGGTAAGCTTGTTTTGGTTTAACTGTAGCAGTTTTATTTTGCTGTGGTAGGTGGAAGAATTTGAAGCAAAGACTGGGTGATTATTTGCAACATACTTGAAGTGATCAGTGCTGAAGTAGGGTGATTTGAATGGTTAGAGGTGAAGCACATAGTGGGAAATCTATAAAAGACTGAGTGCTGTATAGTATGTTGTTAAGGTGATAAAACAGGAAGAATAAGAATGTAGTAATACTTACGAGAAGCATGGTTTGTAGCTTTGTAGAGAGATATATCAGAGAAAAAGGAGCTAGAACAGTGAGGTATGAATATAGGAGGGGTAGAAGTAGATAGCTGAGTTAGGTGGATGGTGTAAGTTGTGATCATTGTAGCAAGTTAGTAAATGGAGAGTAAAGTAAGTTAAATTCTTAAATGCAGAATGATGGTTTAGGAATTGTGTGTGTATTCTTGTGCCCAGGGTATGTCTACATTTATGAGTATGCCTTTAAGATGGGAGAGAAGTAGGTGGAGTTCTGGGTGGAGAACAGGCCCTATAAATGTAATGTCATGAGGGGTGTCTGGAGAATCAGGGGTGGGAAGGGAGCATAGCAGAAAACAGCTCCAGCACTAGCAGGAGTCATTAGCTGTTATGCTGTCATGGGAGCAGTTTTCTGTAATAGAAACAATAATCTAACATACACTTTGGAAGCACAATGGATATGCTACTCCACACTGCATTTACAAAGGAGCAGTTTAGGAAGAGTAAAGTACTGCAAAACACTATGAATCTACAAGGTGAGTTTTCCTCAGAGTTACAGTTTCACAGGAAAGCTTGCAGAGGAGTGGAACAAACTAAATTTGACCGAGAAAGCAGCAGCAAGAGTATAACCAATTAACTGAAGGAGAAAAGGCCAGCCAGTAATACAATATATAGTGTTTAAGGTGTGAGGATCTGTGTTCACTTGGTGAACACCCAGAGCGCTGTGCCGAGTCCAAAGGACAGTGGTCTAAATTTAGAAGTGACTGGCTCCCAGCCAGAAGCAGAGATACTTTCAGAATTGCCTGTCCAGCTTTATATGGTAGCATGCATCCTGAAGATCTATTTAGTACATCCACTCGTCCTGCCTGAGTAATGGAAGAATGGATTTCACTGTGAACATCCAGAAATTTGTTTTACAAATTTGTTTAGCCAATTTAGGTCCAAAACTGGCCTAAGTTTCTGTTTTTTTTTGGCACTAAAAAAAATCTTGAGTAAATTACAGATCTTTTCTGGTCTTGTAGGACCCTCTTGGATCACTCAATTTCTTAGTAGGTTCCCTATTTCTGAAGCAGCTGCTTCCCTTTGTGAGGGTGGAACATCAGGAAATCTTTTCTGAAGTGGTAGTGAAGTATGGAAAAAGGGTCTATTTGGTTATTGTTGGCCCATGAAACAAATTTCTTCCATTTACTTTTGTACAATTTGCATGTAGTTGATTTACGGGAAGATGACAAAATGTGTCTGACTGGAGACAAAAGGAAAGAAAACCTGGCTATAAGAGGAACTGGAGCAGCCAAACTGTTAATTTGAGACTGTTCAGACTGGATTGAACCATCCCTGACAAGTGGATCAGAAGATCTGTAACAGGATCCAGAATTCATGGTTCATCCTGAACATGAGGTTGGAGGAAGGGGATCCAAATCTGTCGAGTCCACTAAGGGGCAATTAGGATTATTGTAGTCTTCAACAAACTTGCTTTCTGCAGAAATTTGGGGATTATAGGAATTGGCAGAAAAGCATTAGGAAGTCTGAGGGGCCAATCATGAACAAGTGCATCCCTTGGTGACTCCCCCAGAGGGGGGATCAGGGCAAAGTAGTTGCTGCATTTAATATTGGTGGGCGAAGCAAAGACTTCACGGTAAGGCTGGACTCATTTTTGGAAGATCTTTTCCATAACTTTTTGATTGAGAGACCACTCGTGAGGCCATAATAAGGCTCCGCTCAATTTGTCTGCAATTATGTTGGATTTCCCTGGAATGTGCATTGCTATCAGAAAGTGGTTGGAAGGTGTTGGACCACTGTCAAATCTTTAGGGCTTCTCGACAAAGGGGGTAAGATCTGCGCCCCCCCCCCCTTTATGTACTAGACCACAGACATGTTGTCTGATTGGATTGCTATCATTCCCAGAGGAAGAGAAGTCTTGAAATGCTTGCAACGCCAAAAACACTGCCCTCATCTCCAGGGCGTTTATGTGCAAATGAGCCTCGTGTTGATGCTAGATGCCTTGAACTGCCTTCCCCAGATAAAGTCCCCCCACCCATTCTGGGAAGCATCCATGGTCACTGTGGCTTGGGGTTAAGGGGGAATAAAGTGACGGCCTTGAGATACCAGAGAGTGAATCCACCACTGTAGATCCTTTTTGCATGAATTGGTTATCATGATCTTGTGTGTCATCAGAAGTTCTAGAATTGACCACTGTGTTGAAAGTAACCACTGAAATTCTCATGAGGAGACGAGCTAAGGGAATGAGAACAAATGAAGTAGCCATTTTGCCCAGTACTTGGAGAACTAGTTTGGCAGAAGCGCTTTTCTTTCTGATCAACAGTCTTGTATAATGCCGAAGATAGCCGACTTTGTCTTGTGGAAGTTTTGCTATCATTGTTGTGTTTATATCTATTCCTATGAATACCAAGCTCGGACATCGCTCTAGAGCAGATTTTTCATAATTTATGGTAATTCCTAGGGAGGAACAGAGCTGTAGAGTATAGTCCCTGGCTTATAGCAGAAGATGCCCGGTCGGGGTGGTCATCAGCCAGTCATTCAAATATGGAAACACCCGGACCCTTGGCGTTTCGGATGAACCACCACTATTGCCATGCATTTGGTGAACACTCTGGGGGCTGTAGTGAGACCAAAGGGCAGAACTCAAAACTAGAACTGAGTGGCTCCTAGCCAGAAGTACAAGTGCCTTCTGGATCACCTTTCCATTCGTATATGATAGTCTGCATTCTGAAGGTCTATACAGCATATCCAATTGTCTTTTTCCAACAATGGAAGATTCAACTGCAGTGTCACCATTCGGAACTTGGTCTTTTCCACAGATTTGTTCAGATTGCTGAGATCCAAAATGGGTCTCCAGCCCTGTTTTCTTTGGAACTAAAAATAATCTCAAATAAGTTCTGAATCGTCTCTGGTCTGTGGGGACTTCTTAGACGACTCTTATTAGCAAATTTTGAATTTCTAAGGTTGCTTGTTCCTTTTGACTGGGTTGAGCAGCTGGAACTGACTTGCTTACTGGAGTGGGGAAGGAAAAAGGGAAGGGGATAATGTAATCTCTGGATATTATGTCATGCACCCATCTGTTGTTTATCTTTTGCCAGGTATGAAGGTGCAGAGACAATCACCCCACTGACTGCCTCCAGAAGCCAACAATTGGGTACCCCTTCAGGAGCACTGAAAGGGTCTACCAAAGAAAGATTCTCTGGAACCCTGACTCTGCAGGCCTACCCTGCCGTAAGGGCAGTATCTTCCATTATTGTTGCACCCTCTGACTCGAGGGGAACTTTCACCCTGTGTGTCTTGGAAAGATGTCTGATTTTCTGAACCACATCTTTCCACTACCTCTCTGACTTTTGTGGAAGGGTCTAGTAGGTGTGGAAAAATATACTCCAATGGCAGATAAGGTCTTGCCCTCCTGTTAACACCTAGTGATCGTTTCTTTTACTTTAGGGCCAAAAAGGGAGGAGCAGTCAAAAGGGGGATTAATGAAGGAAGATTTGAAGAGCTTCACAAAATCTCAAAGGTGCATCCAGGCCTACCTCCTGAGAGAGATGGCTGAACCTGCTGCCCTACTCGTTCCATCTGCTACATATGATATGAGCCTCATGGATGAGTTTACAACTGAAATGAGGGTGGTGAGCTGAGCGGTGACCATCTGCTGCTGCTTCAGTTACAGCTGGCTTGCAGGGAGTCTGACATTTCTTTTAACAGGTCCCTCTGTAATCTAGTAAAATGGGTCAAGTAGTTTCGTGACCGTAAGGCAAGGTTGCTGATGAAAAAATGTACTTCCCATACCATTCTATGGTCCAAAAATCTATATTTGGAGGATGGATAGAGGAACTAGTCTCAGATAGTTCCTATTTAGTGGCCGCCGCGACCATGGCATCAACTGCTACACCTTTAGTTAGGAAAGGCTTGTCCTTTCAGGCAGTAATATATTTATTTGGTCTACTAGGAGTCATTTCTATTTAGTATGGGGTCTCCCAAGCCTTCTGAAAGATTAAATCTACAAGCTCATTGGAAGGTGGTGTCACCCAAGAGGTGGAACTACGAGACCCAAAGCCTTCAGGTATACCAACTGCCAGTCACCTCTATGCATTAAAATTTCCAGGATGTCTCCAAAGGAGATATCTTCAGGAGGTGACTGTGGGGACCCTTCTAAATCACCGAGGTCAGTATTAGATGTAAGTGACTCTTCTGGGGAGTTAAGATGCTTCCTCTTGCAAGTCCTCTTCAGAGGGACTTCCACAGTGAGGCAAGTTTTGGGAAGTTTCAGAAGGAGGGGTACCTTGCTGGACATCCTGAGGCTTACAAGTCTCTGTGGTCCTGTGGAGAGGGAACATGAGAAGGTAAAGTCACCAGCCCAGAACTGAAGGAAGATCAAGGCAAGACTGTGTCTGAGACTGGGATATAGTCATTATACTCCTCATAACCTTAAAGTTACTCTGCCCCTGATCCGAAGAGCACCATGGATCCAACAAAAGGGTTGTCAGGACCGAAGGAATCTCTGGTGTAGGAGACAAAAGCTCCAAGGCAGAGGCAGGATCTGATCTTACCCACCCTAAAGCCCCCAAAGGCAGGGCCAGATCCGGAGAGATCCAAACCCACTAATAACAGCAGCTGCCAAAAAAGCAATTACTAGGAAATGGAAATCAAAATCCTAACCAACTATACTAGAAGTACTGAATACAGTAATCGAGATAAAACTGAAACTGAGATCTTCAGAAAAGGGTAGGAGCAAACTATGTAGGAAAAAATAGGAATTGTGGGAACAATACATACAAAGGTATGAGGTTTAAAAGGCAGCAGGACTTAAAGGAGTTATGTAATGTTTAACTGAAAAAGATTGGGTGGATTATAAGTGATGTATAATGTTTGCAACTGGGAGTGTGTCAGTATGGTTTGCAGTGTAAAATGCTTGCAACTAGGATTGTATCAGTGCAGTTTGTTTTCATTTGTACAAATGTATGATTGCCTATGTAGTAAATAACAGTTTAAGATGTTTCTTGTTTATAAAAAAGGAAGGAATTGAGTAATTTTTGTAATGTTGCTTAGGTTATATGATACATAGCAATATATGTGAAGTAAAATGTTTATGTTAATTATAATGAGATTACTTTTACATGACTGCAAATTTGCATATGTCACAAGTGATAACTCAATTGCTGAACCAATATGTGTGTGGGTAAACGAATTAAAGCTATACCCTTTGTTTTATCTTCATTTATTTTGCACCCTGAAAGAACTGAAACTGGCAAAATATTCCACAGCACAAATATATCTGTTAAGAAACCTAACTTTTCCTGATTACTATACCAGTTATATCACTGGATTTGGGAGTGCCTACTTGCTTTACCAGTGTCTCTAAACATAAAACAAAAACAAAGGAGAAAGATGACAATCCTGGCTTGTTTCTCTGTTCAAACACAGCTTGTCAGAGAGGAACCCTCCTATGTTAACTTTTGTCTAACCCTACTATTCCATATGGGAACCCGAATGCTTACATTGCTCTACTCATATCAATCCAGCTGACTCTGTTAAATGCACTCTGTAGCAACTACGCCATTTTCTTGCATTCTGCTTCTCTCTGATCATTTGTTCTATTAATGTTGTCAAACATTTACCTCCCTTCCACAAAACCACACTGATTGATATCTATTAAATTTGGCAACACCTTTGCCATTATCTCCCCTAATACAGACATGAACACTTTGTAATCATGGTTTAAAATTTAAATTAAGTCTATGTGGAGCTAGGTCTGAATGGTCTTTGCTTCGTTTCAGTAATATAGCCACCACAGCTTTTTTCCCCCAAGATGCTACCCCCCACACCTTTTAAAATATTGTTAAATAATCCTTCAAGATCTGCATCATGTTCTTCCCTCCCAAATCCCAAACGTCCACCAGAATACTGTCTGCTCCTAGAGACTTCTCCAAGGACTCGTTCTACATAAACGCTGATTAATTTTCCTCTAACCTTGGCATAATGAAGTATTCCATAAATAGCTCCACTTGTACATTTCCTTGGTTTCCACCCTCTGCTTTTCATGGATTTTCATAACACATCTAAACCATCTCCAACATGTTCCATGGATCTAAACCTTATTTGTGAGTCGAACAGATATGCATCCCCAAAGGCTAGCACATCTATGGAAAAAATTCTGTTCCTCACTCTCTTCAACAAGATTTTGGATAAATGGATAGCAAACTGTAAATTCACTCCTAGGGTACTGCCTATGACCATTATGGACACAGGCAGTCTGTAAAATGACTCAAGGCTCCACAGCCCACTTATCAGACAAAAAAAAATTCCATAACTGTGGAATTAAAATATATTATTGTCATATCCTGGGTATTACTGGCTAGGATTGTAAAGGCTCTAGCGCCAGACTAGTTATCACTTATGAACCTCTATAGGATCTCTGGCTATTTTTCTTGTCAGACTCGTTAAGCTTGGCAACAGCCCTTTCTACTTTCAGTTGCGTAAGTTGTTTTGTGCTCTGGGGTAATCAAAAAATAACTGCTTACCAGCAAACTTTCTAAACACATGCGTATTATGAAAATACTTATTTGTCCTTGAGCACCCTGCAAGGTGCTCCTATTCATTCTTTATTCCCTTTATTCTGCACAACTCTTAATCTTTGTCAACCAATCTAAATAATTCCTACTACTTTCCCATATCTCTTTCTCTATTTTTACTGTGCTTTTAAATGTCATTTTATCACACTCACTAGCTATCGCTTCTGAAAAAAAATCTATCTTCTTTAATAATTGTCTAATCATTAACACTACCCATTCCTTAAATTCCTGTTTAACAATTAAGTAGGAAAGCACCAATGTCTCATTTTTACTTCATTACCCTGCATCTTAACCTTACTTTTCCCTCAGTTCATGATCTGAAACAGCTACTGAATCCATGTCAGAACTTTCAATTAAATACACATGTTCCTGTGAAACAGAATTTCTAGCCTGTCTACCTTAGTTACTGCACCTTGGGGAATAATATGACAATTATGTTAGAGCTCTACTACTAAATTCACACATTCCATTCCAAATCTTCTCATGTATTTCTTCTGAAGTCTACCCTCTATTTTACCATCTCCCCACCAATACATCTTCCCTACTGCAAGTTTGAATCCCCACTCATATATAATAATCTTTGCTGAAAGACTATTTCTCCCCAAATTTTCTTAAGCTCCACAACAGCACCTCTTGCTGGAACATAAATACATGCCAAAATAATCCTCCTCCCCTGCCAATAATCCCTTACTACCATTATTGTCTTTTTTCCTCTTCTACCACTACTGCAGCCCCTTGAACAATCAGCATTTCTGCTTCCCTTTCTTTTGTCCCTGATAATCTACAAGAAGTCCACCATGAAACAGTTTCCTTGTCAAATTCACATGCACATTTCTATTCAAATATGTCTTCTCCTGACACTGCCAGCGGCACTATCCATCTATTAATATAATTCCATACTCTTTTTTTTTTTTTCTTGTCTATACCTGAAAGCCCATTTACATTCCATAACAATACGGACAGAGTAGCCATTATAGTAAACAACTGTTCTACATATTGTATAAGACAGTTTTTTTTAATGTGCATTTCCACCTTTTAGCTTACATGCGCACACTGGTAAGCTGGTTTGATCTCCATATGAAACTATGTCACATTTTCAAGACATTTTACTTCAATTAAAATAAACAAAAAAAAAAAACAGATTTTCAGAATCCCTGTCCTCTTTTAACTTTGGAGCAAACATACACCATGTACATTTCCAAAAAATGAAGCTTACCCCTCCAGATTGTTCAGCTTTTGATTTGAAAAAGAAATGAACCAAGGCAGGAATGAACAGCACCTCAAAATCTTCAGCTCTTTATTAAAATGACAAGAATATAAATGGTGGTAGCACAAGCAAGTAAAGTTAAGCACTTTTCGTCTAGTTTATTAACTAGACTTCTTCAGACAACTAACAGCAAATACAAAGTTGCTTAAATACACTTCCCCCTTCTTTCTCCTATTAACTTAATTGCTTAATGGATATCAATTAGGCTTAATAAATGCCTTAAATTTGCAGTACAAATAAGCAAAACAGTCAATGCTACATACAGACAGTGCAGTAAATATACAACATACAGACAAAATGCAATAAAAAAATGAATGAAAAAATACAATAAAATGTGCTGACATGAGACACTACTCTTGTACAGATAAAAATCATACTCCGCCTTTGCGTTCACTGTATTAATTGCTTGCAAAACTAGCCTATAATAATTAACCATAAGGGTTATAAGTTACCTGTTCAAGTTCTTAAGTTTTTTATTAAGCTTAATTGATATCCATTAAGCAATTAAGTTAATAGGAGAAAGAAGGGGGAAGTGTATTTAAGCAACTTTGTATTTGCTGCTATTTGTCTGAAGAAGTCTAGCTATTAAACTAGACGAAAAGCGCTTAACTTTACTTGCTTGTGCTACATTCATTTTTATTATTGTCATTTTAATAAAGAGCTGAAGATTTTGAGGTGCTGTTCATTCCTGCCTTGGTTCGTTTCTTTTGCAGTTTGTGGTGCCGTTTGTGTTTTTCAACAGCTTTTGATACGAGACAGCTGTTCCTATCAGGCATTAACTATTCTTAAATTAACTTTGCCCATGCTACAGTCCGTGTTCCCTCTTACACTGATTGTGCTTTTTTTTCTCTCATCTCTATTCTCTTCACAGATGTGAAAGGTTTACATGCGTTCAGTAATCATTAACTTTTAGTCCTACGAAAAAGTGCACTGGCAACTTTTAAGTAAATTAATTTGTGCATGCTTACATTTCATGCACCAACATATTATGGCTGTTGAGAGAACACTGTACCTAATACATTTTTTTCAACACAGTGTGTTCATGACCTCTCACAATTAATTTCTTGACTTAAAGACCGCTCATCTCCATGTAAAAGCAGTTGGCAGTGAGAAAAAAAACAGCAATTACACAGCTGCATGAAAGAATCTTTGCAAATTTCACTAAGAACACACTGTTCATGATTCACTGTTCACATCTATACACTTACCTTTCAATGAGAGCATTTGCTAATGAAAAATATGACTTTGCAAATACAAGAAAAACAAAAGTTATGTACTTATCATAACAATAGATCATTTAATTCCAGTCCATCCAATACAACATATGGGTCCTTAAGCCCCAAATAAGATCGGTCTGATCTGGACAATTTAGTGCTCCAGCCACAAACCCTCATTTTCTCCAAAATGCCTTGCTCCTACCAGAGTAAGTCAGATCAAGTTTAGTGCTTATTTTAAGCACAGCTATACTGCCTTTGACTCAAGATAAGTTCTAAAGAGATAAAATGGCAGGGGGTAGGAGGGTGGGTTGTCTTATCAGACAGACTGGAATGAAAGGATCATTATGGTAAATACATAACTTTCATATTCTATTAATTCAGCCCATCCGATCAGACATATGGGTCAGAATCCCCAGTGGCCTTATGACACAAGACCATTCAGAATGGAAGCAAAAAAGAAAGCCTTGGCTCTAGAAGTACAGTCTAATTTGTAATGTTTGACAAATGTATGAGCTGAAGACCAAGTAGCAACCTGACAAATCTCATCCAAGGACAGGGCTCTAAAAAAAGACTGTTGAGGTAGAAACTGCTCTAGTGGAGTGAGCTTTAGGTTTAACATGCAAGGACTTACTCCTTGTGGTAGAAATTAAGGAGATACAATCTAACAGCCATTTTGAAAGAGAAATCTTATAAACGTTCTTGCTCCACCTGTCATTTGCAAAAGAAACAAAGAACTGCTCATCTTTTCTGAAAGAAGCCCTTCGATGTAGGCAGAAGCGAAGTTGCCTGTGAACACTTAGCGAATGCAAGATGTATTCCCTTTGTATTGGTAATTTGAAGAGCACTGGAAGCCGAATGGGCTGCGAACAGTTGGTCTCAGATGCTACATTTGGAATTAAGGAAGGGTTAGTTCTAAGGATAAAACTATTGTTATGAAAAACTGTGCATGGTGAAACTTAAGACAGGGCATAGAGCTCTGAAACCTTCTGGCTGAAGTGATAGATACTAACAAGAGAGTTTTCCAGGACACGAATTTCAACTACATAGAAACAGCTGGTTTAAATGGAGGTCTGGACAAGGCTTCTAAAAGTAGACTTCCAAGATGGCAGCACATTGACTAACAGCTTAATTTTAGCTCTCCAAGTGTGAAAACAGAAACTCGAGACAGTGAGCTCATTTTTGGGGGGCAAATTTCTGTAACTTGCCAGTATGTGCACTGCCTGGATGCCAGCAAAAAAGAAATTAGAGAATCTAAAAGAAAATTAACCACAAATGTTTAGGACAAAAACTAACTGGGAAGAAATCTGCAGCTGATTAGCAAAAAAGCAGTGGAAGTTCCAGCTTTGGTGCAAGACATGACTTCCAGTAACCTACAATAAAAAAATAAGTCAAATGTACTCAGAGGTGATTAAAATACGCAAAACACAGATGGAGTATATCAACTCAAAAGACCAAATGAAATGGAAAATGGTTTATACATATTCAGATGAGATGATAAAGCTGCAAAAATCTGAGGTAGAAATGAAGAAAAAGCTGGCTGAATATGTAACTGCTCAAGAAGAGATGTTTCAAAAAATAAAAGATTTAGAGGACGGGGCATGTACGGAAAACATGAGATTTTCTGCTGTACCAAAGAAAGTGGAAGGAGCAGACTAAGTTTATGAAAGCACAAATAAGCAACTGGACAGGAATTCTACAGCAGGATTTGTTAACTGAAACCGCACATTGTGTTTAGGCTACAAACCTGACCACCAGAAAGCAACTTACAAGCTTTAATAGTAAAGATGCAATCCTACCAGCAGGAGGAGTTGATTCTGACAGAATTGTGGCAGAAAGAAGGGAAATGGAATTTGATTTGCAGCAGGGAAGATGTTCTAGGGGGCCCAGAAGGGAAAATAACAAAGGAGTGTAGACTTTTGAAGAAACTTATGAAAATATTTGGCATGGAAGATGTGAATTCAGTAATAGGGGTTTGGAGTGAATTGACATATCATTCCTGAAGATACAAAAAAAACTGGGCTAGGCCAGTTGGAACTTAAATTTCCCCAAAACATGTGCATTTAGTTAAAAGTTCTGATGCGCATCCAATATTTACTTCAAATCATGTGCCAATAACAACAATAAAAATGCAAGGTAATGAAATAAAAATGAGACACTGGTGCTTTCCCACCTATCTGCTAAAAAAGAGAAATTTAAGGAATGGGTAGTGTAATAGAGCAGTGTTTGTCATATACCTTTAAGAAGTTTTCCAGCGAGTCAGCAAATGCATATAAGTACTGAGCACGTGCAAGCAAGAGTGCCACTGAGTGAGCAGACAGACAGAGAGAGCATGTCGTCAGATAGTTTAAGTTTAATGTTCCTGTCATTCATCCTGATGTATTTGTATACAATAAACTACTTAAATGAACACCCAAGCCTCAACGTCTTCTTATCTTAATGCACACAAGAGCAGCGACATGGTGTCAGAAAGGGATCCGTGGTATAGGTCAGAAGCAAATTCCAGGTACTAGAACTTGCTTAAATAATTTCTTCCTCTATAAATATAAAACAAAGCACTCCAAATGCATAAAATGAACTTCTTAAACGAAATGCCCGAAACTGACATATTCATACAAATATTCAAAATAATTACGAAAACATTTGAAACAATATCTGAATCACACAAAATGTACAAAAAAGTGAAACCTATTTTTTGTTATGCGCTACTTTTTCCAATTAACTAAAGTTATTCAAAATATCCATAGTGTGCAACGTGTTTGCAAGTGCGTGCAGTATTACAGTGCAGTTATTTCGCAAAGTAAAGTTGTTTCAAAAAATATTTCACAAAGTACAGTTATTTCAAAGAATATCTCGCAGAACACAGCATTTCAAAGAGTTTATTGTGCATTTGAATATTACAAGTACCTGGTGTGTGTGCATGTTCAGACAATCACAAGGGCCATTTTGCACTGTGTTTTACTATAATCAGTGGGCATGGCAGAAGGGTTTCGCAGACCTGCACCGCTTGTGTTCGATAATACTGCAGAAAATTGGAGTGCTTTAGCAGAAATACGATATTTTCATACAGGCTGCTTTTTCTGACAAAGAAGCACGTACAAAGGCATTTATTCTGCTTAATTTAGTTGGTTCAGAGGCACCTGAAAGAGTGTTCATTTGTGTACGCACCTGCTGTGTTTGCAAGGAAGGGAGAAAATTGCCATATAGTGGTACTGTCTGAAACAAGGGAAGACCCTGAGAGTGCTTAAAACATAAATTGAGAGAAATGTGTAAACCCCAAACAAATGTTACAATGGAAAAGCACTTAATTTACACAAGGGATCAAAAGCCTGGTGAAACTTCTGCAGGACATATAACTGACTTGAAAAATAAGGCTAAAAACGGGAAGATTTGGTAATTTGAGAAATGAGCTGATAAAGGACTGGCTTGTGTGTGGTATTAATGAGACAGTGAGAAAGATTTTGCTTCGAGACAGTGATTTCACATTAAATAAAGCCACTGAGATTTGTCAGATATACAAGCTTACAGAAAAGCACACAAGTATGCTTATAAACGAGAATAGCTGCCGAAGGCCCAGTGACAAAGCTCATGTTGACAGTATGCAGCACGTGGTTAAAAGAAATAGGCCCAAGCATACGGCAGCTACTGCAGGTCCTGTAACAGTCCCGGGGAAACCCAGAGTCTTTCCAGCAAATTCCAGGGTATGCTCAGTGAAGCATAAGGGTGAGTCAGCAAAGTCAAAACATGTGCCCCACCCAGCCTCATAGTCAGCTGTTGTAATTGTGGTGATAATCATGAACCCAAAAGAGAAAAGTGCTTAACCTTTGGTCAGCAGTGTCACTCTTGCAATAAGTGGAATCATTTCAAAAGATTTTGTAAATCAAATAAGGCACATTATTTTATTAAAAGAGGGCATTCCAAGAGGCAAGTTGATCAATTAAAAAGCTGCAACCCTACTTTTTATGTTGATGGCGTGTGTCGGCTTGGTGAAACAGTTAATGCAGTAGATTTGTGGGCAAAGAATGCAATCTTTTATACTGTTTGGATTAATGGGAGTCTTGTAGATATTGGTTCAAAGTGCAATGTTATGTCAGCACAAACATTTGCTAGATTAAAAGCCACAGAATTTGATTTGACAAAAAGTTTGCAAAGCTTGTTGCTTGGTGAAGAGATTCAAACCGAAGGCTCAGTAGTGCTTTCATGTTACTCTTCTGGGAACAGCTATGACTTGCAATTTTTCTTAGTCAAGAGACATGTGCAGTCATTGGTTGCCTTCAGAGAAACTTTGAGAATGGGACTGATTTCACAAGAGATTCACCATGTAAGCCTGCATTGATAACAGCTCAAATTTCACCCAAACTATTTTTTCTGAGAATGCTATTTTTGCAGACAAAATACTAGTTGTATACGCTATGAAGTTAGACCCAGAGATCAGCCCAGTGATCAGTCCAGTTATCAGATCAGCACAGAAAGTTCCAGTAGCTATGCAGAGCAGAGTCAAAGCCAAGTTAGACAAAATGGTGCAGTTAGAAGTAATCTGTTCAGTAGAACCACCTACTGAATGGGTATCTTCCATGATAGTAGCTCATAAGAAAAGCTCAGATGATATCAGAATATGTACCGATCGAAGAGGAGATCTGAACAAAGCATTAAAAAAGCCTCATCATCCAATGCGTACAGTCAAACAAGTTGTTGCTCTCATGGCAAATGCCACTGTTTTTTCTGTCTTAGATGCAAAGAGTTCCTTCTGGCAAATTTTGCTTCACCAAAATTCTTCATTGTTAACCACATTCGGTACACCATTTGGAAGATACAGACTTCTGAGAATGTTCTGCCAGTGAAGTCTTTCAGCATGCAATGGAGCAATTTTTTTTTCTGGGTATCCATCTGCTATTAACAGTAGATGATATTCTCTAGTAGAAGGCAATGGCGAAGTCGAACAAGACAGAAACCTCAAGAAAGTTCTGGAAAGAGCACATCAAGTGGATCTTAACCTGAAGCCTGAGAAGTGCAAATTCAAGCTACGAGAAGTTACTTATTGGTCACTTCTTTACCAGTTCAGGCTTACGACCAGATCCTTCCAAGCAAACAGCAATTCTCAAGATGTCAGCTCTAGGTACTGTTCAAGCTCTACAACGTTTTCTTGGCATGGTCAACTAACCAGGCGAGTTCATTCCTGATTTAAGTCAATTTTCAGCACCGTTCAGACAGCTGACACGCAAAGATGTACTTTGGTCATGGTCAGAACAGCACCAAAGAGCAACTGATGCCATGAAACAGAAAATTGCTAACCCACCAACTCTCAGCTACCATGATGTTCACAAACCAGTTAATCTTTCCTGTGATGCTTCTAAATTTGGTCTGGGTGCATCATTCTTCAAGAGGGTAGACCAGTGGCCTATGCATCGAGAATTCTTACCCAGACCGAGACGCAATATGCCCAGATTGAGAAAGAGGTCTTGGCAATTGTGTCTGCATGTTCAAAGTTCCATGATTATATTTATGGTCGACCTATTCAGATCAAAACTGACCACCAACCTTTAGTCGGTATTTTGAGAAAGCCTATGTATACAGCTCCAGCTAGACTTCAAAGCATGATGCTCAAATTGCAGAAGTACAGTTTTAATCTCGTTTACACAACAGTTAAACTTCTTTATCTTGATGATACCTTATCCAGATTGCCCAGAAAAATCACATAGATCACAGACTTGTACTCCCCAGATATAGTCATCCTGACAGAAACCTGGCTAAAACCTCACATTACCAGTGAGCAAATACTCCCTCTACAGGTTATGGCATACTAAGAGTAGACCGGCTAAACAAGAAAGGAGGCAGTGTAGCTATAATATTTAAACAGCATCTAAACATCCAGATCTTAAAATCATCAGCTCCACAAATAGGCAATGAAGAAATAATATATACCAACCTCAAAATAAACCAAAACAAAACCATCAACATAACTGGATGCTACTTCCCACCTGGCCAAAATATCCCTCCACTAGAAAACCTCCTCAGCTGGTCTACCCACCACCCCCCCCAAGAAACTATCATTTTAGGTGATTTCAATATTGACTGCCAATCCTGTTCTGGCAACCATCCAACCCATCATGTAAACCTTCATGGCTTCACCCAACTAGTCTAGTCGCCAACCAGGATAAATAAAAATTCCAGCAAGCACACTACCCTGGATTGGATACTAGTCAGTAAGAGCCCCCAGTCATATATAACAGGCTGCTTATCAGATAGCCTCAGTGATCACTCCCCAACATTCCTACTGAAAAAAAACCTATACCAAGCTAAACCTGTCTACCGTCAGATACGTAAAAAAATAAACTTTAACAGACTCACATTCATCTCATCCCTCAAAAAATGTAACTGGCATCTTCTAAAGTACCTGAGTCTTGATGACGCAGTTGAATTTTTTTAATACTACCTTCCTGAGCATCCTTAATTACCATGCCCCCATAAGACTTTCCAGAATCAAAGCACAACCCTCCCCATGGCTACAGAAAACCACTAAGTCAGAAATGAAAAACGGGGATAAAGCCTGGGAGCACTGGTGCAAAACCAAGACCCCCTCAACTAGACAGAAATTCCTAGAACTATGCAATAGAGTCAAAAAAGCTAATAAAACAAGACAAATTCCAATACTATCAGTCTGCACTAGACTCCTCCGAACACAGCCCCAAACAATTCTGGTCCTCCATAAACTCCATCCTTCACCCAGGTAAAGTCAATACCCCTCCTCCTAACATCCCTCACTCCCCAGAAAATATTGCTACCTCATTCAACACACACTTCACACAAACCATACTATCACTAGTTAAACAACACAACCCCCTCCCCTCCAACCCACACCTTCAACTACTAATCTCCCCACTGCCTTCTCTTTTTCTCCTGTACCTACCTCCAACATAAAAAAACTCTTAACTAAACTTAAACCCACCAAATTAGCAGCAGACAACCTCCCAAGTGAATACCTACAAATCACAGCTGATGCTCTGGCCTACCCAGTATCCATCTTGATTAACCGATCTCTGTCAGAAAGTTATGTTCCCACACTGTGGAAAGTATCACACAATTCCCCTCCACAAAGGCGGACCCTCCACAGAACTAACCAATTACCGCCCCATAGCTATTCTCTCTCCACTCTCCAAAATACTAGAGAGATGCATACACTCTCAGGTCTCAGACTACCTCCTTACTAACAACCCCCTTTCCAATACTCAGCATGGTTTCCGACCAAACCATAGCACCACCACTGCCTTACTCTCCTTTACTAACACTATCCTACAGCATAAAAACAATGGCTATCTTCTCCTCTGCTACTTTCCTAGACCTATCTAAAGCATTTTACATGATCCCACACAAACAACTTCTCTGTCCTCAATAACCTATCCTTCTCACAATCAGTCACCAACTGGTTTCAGAGTTACCTGTCTGACCGCCAACAATCCGTTGTATGGCAGAATGACATATCTCCCCAATTACCTGTCTCCATAGGGGTTCCCAAGGATCCATCCTTGGACCCCTACTCTTCTCTATTTTCACAAATAATCTAGCCTCTGCCACCACACATGGCACACTCATACAATATGCAGATGATTCGACCATCATCTGCTCAGCCCAGTCCCTACCCAAACTGCAAAAAGTCACACAGGAAGCCTTTCTGTTGAAACTTGGTTATCCGATGCCCAATTAATACTCAACCCAAACAAAACTAAACTACTCATCTTCCAACCCACCAAACATACTCAAAACAACTCTCACTTTAACATCACAGCAAAAGAAACACCACTATATACTCAACTGAACACACCAAATTGCTAGGAGTGGAAACAGACAAACTAAAATTTGGCATTCACATATCCATGACCATAAAAAAAGACCACAAAAACTAGGAGCGTTACACAGAAATAAGCATCTTCTCACCAAAGCAGCAAAGATTTCAATAGCAAATTCCCACCTTACCTCCACCCTACTTTATGTCTCTCCAATATATACCAACCTAAGGCAATGCGATCTAAACAAGCTAGAGACCTGCTACAACAAAATTGCCAAATTCGCCACAGGGGCATCCTACTGTAGTCACCACCGTCTCTCACTTGCTGAACTGGGCTGGCTTGAACTCCCTCACTTCGTTCAATGGTATCAACTCTCACTCACCCACAAACTAGTAAACCATCAACTGAATGTCCCATCCCTCCAGAATCTACTCCAACCCTATCGCACCACCAGACCACTAAGATCCAGCAACAAAAATCACTTGCAGATCACTAAAGCCAATAACTCTGCTGGTGAAGCACTATTCTCTTGCACCATAGCCAAATTATGGAACTCCCTCCCACCCACAATTACCTCCATACCATCATGCACCCACTTCAAAACTTTACTAAAAGTGCACCTAAAAACATGCTGACTATGCCCTTGCAACTCCCACTCTAATCACCCACCCCATCCAACCACTACCTTTCTTTCCACTCTGCTAACAACCTTGATTATAGCAAGCTCAGATGCTCATAAGCCTTGTACTTATACAGCAGGAACTTCTTATTTTAACATTTGTCAATGTCTGTTATTTACTTCACAGATAAAGATTCTAGTTGTCTACTGATGTACTATGTTCTTCATCTGTAAATATGTTGTAAGTAATTGCTATGTAAATTGGTAATTGCTATGTAATCCAATGTAACTACTGTTTATTTTAACTGTGGAGCTTTTCTCCCCGGGCCTCCGCTGAAAATGGACCTACGTCCAGTCGGACACTCCCGGTCAACAAATATAAATAAATAAATAAATAACAGCATGACAATGAGCAACTTGATTTCGTGGTCATGGAAGTGAGAAATTGTTCTTCCACACATCTTGATTAGCTCAGAACTCAGCTTCAGATCCAATTCTCCAGAAGCTAAACCTCTTTTTCAGTCGAGGATGGCCTTCAAAGCAATCTTGTTTACCAGTAGAAGTGCAACCTTACTTTCCATACAGAGATGAGATTTTGTCAAACGATAGTATCATCCATGAAAGGTCCTAAAGTGATTGTTCCAAAATCCTTGCAACAAAAGTATATTAAGATCTTACAACGTGGCCAACCAGGAACTGTTTCTACCAAAAGAAGGGCGAGAGAACTAGTATTTTGGCCTATGTCAAGAGATATTGAGAAAGTACTTTCACCTTGTTCAGTATGTAATGGTACAAAGCCGCATCAACAGAAAGAACCACTTCAGTAAAGCCAGATTCCTGAACTACCTTGGTTTACAGTACCCACAGATATCTGAGTGGAATGGTCAACATTATTTGGTGTTAGCAGATTCTTATTCAAATTGGTTTGAGACTGACCTTAAGTCCCAACCTAACTTCCAGTATTGTCATTACTAAGTTGAAACATTTTTCTGTCCATGGTAGACCATACAGAGTTATTTCTGACAATGGTGCACAGTTTACAAGTCAGCAGTTCAAGAGATTTGCATAAGAGTGGGACTTTGTTCATATTACGAGTAGTCCTGAATACCCTCAAACTGCTTGGCTGAACGTGCAGTTCAAAGTGCAAAACAGCTGTTACAGAAATCCAGACGAGACAATACCAATGTTTTTCTCAACTTGTTAAATCTCAGAAACATTCCTCATGAGGAAAATCTTGGTTCACCTGCCCAGAGACTTATGTCGAGACAAACCAAAACCACACTGCCAATCAGTAGTAATTTATTGGTTCCAAGTGCTAGTATGCTCCCATTCTTTATAAAAAGGGGAGATAGTGAGGATGCAGACGTCAAAAAGTTTTGATTACATCGGATTTGTGAAAAATTTGTGTCAACAGCCGAGCTCATACATTGTGGAATCACAAGGAGTGGATTTCAGATGAAATCGGAAGCATCTGTTAGCAGTCTCCAAACCAGTGTTACAGCATCTTGCCTGTGACAAAGACTGTGGTTCTCAGTGACTTGTCCAATGTTCCTGCTCCAGGGAACATTCAGTCAGCAATCCCCCATTCCTGAGAAAATCTCTGACTCCTCAAGCAGAACATTCCCCAGTGACTGTCCCTGTTGCTAAACCCAGTCATGTCACGAGACCAGGTCGCATCTCAAAACATAGTTCCAGATACATAGCAACCTGGACAGGATTGCTGTTTTTCTTTAGTGTCTGTATAATTGCATGCCTATTGAAATGTCATTGTTTATATGAGACAGCTCAGTAAACGAGGAAGATGTAGATTAATGTGTGTGATATACCTTTAAGAAGCTTTCCAGTGAGATAGCACATGCATGTAAGTACTAAGCATGTGCAAGCAAGATTGCCGTTTTGAGTGAGCTGCCAGAGTGAGAGCATGCAAGTATGTAGTCAGACAGTTTAAGTTTAATGTTCCTGCCACTCATGCTGATGTATTCGAATACAATAAACTGCTTAAACACCCAAGCCTCAATGTCTTCTTAATGCACATAAGAACGACAGGTAGTAGAAATTATTTGGGAGTTATTAAAGAAGACATAACTTTCTTCTGAAAATATAGCTAGGGAGTGGGATAAAATTAGAGCAGAGTTTAAAAATAGGGTAGAAATAAGAGAGAGAGATATGGTTAAGATATTGCTAAGCAGCACCAAGAATTACTTAGAGGGACTGCCAAATGTTAAAGTATTGCAGAATGGGGGAATCTCACAGAACAAGAGGAGCAGCAGTTGTAGAATGCTAAGCAGAAAAAAAGGATTACTTCGATTATGAGCGAGTTTAGAAAGATGGCTGTTAAGGAACTGTTTTCTGAAAATATGCCACAGCACAAAAACATTTTAATGCAATGACTCAGGCAACAGAAAGGAGAAAGGGTTGTCTCAAAGCTGAGAGTGCCCATAACAAGGAAGATAAGAGATCCTGTAGAGGTACTAGAAATATTTCAGAAATTTTCGGAAAGTTTGTATAAAGCACAGAGATAAGGAGATGAAAAGGGTACAAATGGAAATGTTTACGGAATAATTAAATATACCAAGGTTAGAGGTAGACGAGGTTCAATTACAAATAGGATAGGAAGAGATGAGATAAAAATGGTAATGTACAACCAATCTACAGGAAAGTCCTCAGGAATAAATGGTATTCCTGTGGGAGTTTGGAAGTTAGGAAGGAAAAACCTGATAAAGATCTGGAAGGTTTTGTTTAACAGTATTTCAAGAGAAGCACCAACTTCCTAGAAGAAAGTGGTGATGGCTGTAATAACTAAACTGGGTAAAGACCCATGAGATCCAGCTTCATACAGGCCCATTTCAATCCTAAGCCATGATTATAAAGTGTTTATGTCCATAATGGCTAAAAGAATGGCAAAGGTGATGCCAAAATTGATAGACATGGATCAATGTGGTATTGTGGAGGGGAGCCAAACATTTGATAACATTACCAGAACAATGATGATCCAGAGGGAAGATGAATGTAAGAAAATACCACTGTTACTGGTGGGTCTTGATATGCACAGAAAGCATTTGACAAAGTAACTGGGAGATTATGAGGATGACCATGGAAGTATTTGCAGTCTCTGATAAAATTATAAAGTTGATTAGGAGGATACATGAGGGATCAGTGGCGAAAATTCAAGTGGATAGGTTCCTCTCCGATAAATTCTGTTTGAGCAGAGAAACCAAGTAGGGATGTCTATTTCCCCTTTATATGCACTATATTTAGAACCACTGGCAACGAAAAAAAAAGAGACTCAGAAATTCAAGGATATAATTAGTATGGTAGTCAAGAAAACGCTGGCTCTATTTGCAGACATTATTTTATACCTGCCACCACCTGAAAAGGACATTTAAGTGCTGTAGAACATTTTGGGGCATTTTGAAATCTTTTTGGGATACAAAATTAAGACAAAACAAAGGCAATAGCTATACATTATGAACCCACACACAAATTGGTTTAGCCATATCCACATTTATGGGGACATGATAAAATTAACTTCTCAAGAGTATGGATTAAAATGATTCTTGTGTGGCAGCTAAGAATATGTGGGAAGAAACTAAACAAAAAAATACAAAAACTGAGAAACTGTAAACTGTTATATGGATATGTATAGCAAAATACAAGCAGTTAAATGTTTTTAGTCCATTTAGTTTTACACAGAGGTCAGGCATTTTTATCAACCAGAGAAGTTGTGGATAGCAATAAAGATCTGAAGGATTTTATCTAGGAGAAGACAAGAGTCAAATGGAATAAGATAATTCTTCCAATTCAACAAGGCAGTTTGGGATTACCCAATTTGAACTACATGATCAAAGCTCCTATACATAGCACAAGCAGAAATCTATAATTCAAAGTGGAAAGGGGTAATGATAAAACACAGGGAGGCTCAAGAAACAAGAAGAAATTGGGATTTTGGACACAGATCCTTAAGAACAACAATAAACACGCAGAATATTACATTCATTAAAGTAGCAGAAAGCATTTTACAAACTAAGCCAACACATGAATGGAGAAAGGAGATTCTGCTGATAGGGATGAGTGCTATCAGGGATACAGACAATAGGCAAGAGGGGACTGGAATTTATTGGAGAAAAACTGTTAAAAGAACCACGGTATTTGGATCAAATGATCAGAGGGAATGGGAAGAGGCCAAGAATTTATTTGGACTGCAGGGTACAGATTGCCTTCCCTATCAAGGATTGATATCAGAGTATAGGCAAAGAGAAAGAAATATGGGGATCCTACAAGCAAGACCAGCACTGGTACAGTTTTTAGTAGAATCTAGAACAGAAGCTGCTGTTAAAATATGAATAATTAGTAGACCATACAAAGTATTGCATGATAAATATAAGAATCAATCAGGTGAAGTTAGAAAGGAAAAGGAAGGGAGAATGGATAAGCAATTTGTAAAGAAACAATGGGGGATATATGTACATCTCCCAACTAGGCAACAAAGTATAGAAGATTTAGGATCTTTGCTTGGAAGTGTTTACATAGATATGTTTATACTCCAAGTAGACTACAAAAAAATGTTTCCTCAGGTGGACAGCAAATGTTGGAGGTGTGATAGGGAAGAAAGATGTAAATGGGAACATATTTTCTTGAGTGCAATGAGTTGGCAGACTTCAAAGATTTCCCACAGACTGCTCTGTCAGAGATACTAGGTGAGAGATTTGGCGTAAGTAAGGAAATAATTTTTTTGACCTATGATACAGAATCAGAATTGTCTAGACAAAGTAAATCTTGCTGAGTCTAATTATTGTAGCCGCCAAAAAAGCAATTTCTGGAAAATGGAAATCAAAGTCTAAACCAACTTTACTAGAAGTAGTGAATATAGTAACATAGATAAACAACTGGAATTGGGATTTTTAGAAAGGGGTAGGAGCAAATTACACTGGAAATAATGGGAATTTTGGTAACAATACATCCAGAGGAAAAACGAGGTTTAAAAGAAGGCCAGATCTGAATAAGCTGTGTAATGCTTCAATGATGATTAGATATGTAAGTGATACATATTTCAAATACAATTGCGTCAATATGGTTTACGATGTATAATGTTTGCAATTAAAATTATGTCAATATGCCTTGTTTTCATTCATATAAATGTACGATTGCCGATGTCATACATGATAATTTAATAAAAATGTTTCTTGTTTAAAAAAAAAAAAGGCTTCCAAAACTACATTCAAGTCCCTAAGCAGGAGGTGGATCTTTTATGGGACAAGTCAAAAGAAACATACCCTTAAGAAAGGCTTTCAATAGCTTGTAAGAAGCCAATAAATAGCCCTGATAGCCTACATGAGAGAAGGAAACGGTTGCAAACTGTACCTTGATGTTGGAGAAACTGGTGCCAGCTGAAAATAAGGAAGACAAAAAATGCAGAATCTCTGTCACTGAGGCAGTAATGGGATCAATGTCGTGAGGTTCTGCCATTGGCAAACCTTTTCCACTTATTACGGCGCACTGTGTGCACAGACAATTTTTCAGAAGCCTTATTTGTAAGACATCTAACAAAAGGGAAGAGTCCTGTGCCATCACTGGAACTGGGAGAGGTCAAGGGGTTAGATCAGGTTAGGAAGATCCAGATGAGATTCCCCAGATGTGTGCGAGATTAGATCTAAAATGAGATCCAAGAACCAAGAGTATTCCTTTAGGAAAATTTCAGAAGGGGAAACCAAATCTGTCTGGGCCAAAATGGGACAATGAGGAAGACACTAATCTTGTACAGAGAGGCATTCTGTATGAACTTAGTCATGACTGGAATGAAGGGGGGATGTGAGTAATGGAATCCTGGTGGCCAAGGACTGGACAGAGCATCCCTGTCATTCAATCCCTGATGTGGAAGATTGATGAAGTAATTTCAGCATTTGGTATTCTGTTGAAATGCAAACAAATTATAGCATGGCCTTCCCCAGCAGCTGAAACTCTCCTTTGCTACTGCTGGATTTAGGGACCACTTGTGAGGAAGGAGGATACTTCTGCTTAACCTGTCTGCAAGGTTGCTGAATCTCCCAGAGATGGGTGTTGAAGTTGCTGTCAGAGAATGGTGAGAGGCCATCACCTATCACCATACTGTCATGGCTTTGTGGCAGAGCAGATATGATCTGGCTCTCCCCTATTTGTTTTTGTGCCAGACTACTGTTATGGTGTCTGTCAATGTTTTATCACCCCTAGAGGCCAGTCGCATAATTCCTGCAACACAAGGAGAACTCCCCTCATCTGTAGGGCACTAATGTGACGACAAGCTTCTGAATTAGGCTATGAACCTGAAACCATTTTCACTTGGCAATCCCCCCCCCCCCCAAGAGTATGCGTCTGTGGTTACAAACGCTATGGGAGGAGGAACTTGAATGGATCTGCCTACATCTATCAGAGGAAATTGAAGCCACCACTTTATATGAATAATTTGTATGGGAAAAGACGGAGGATCATGCTTCTAAAACCAGTGTGACTGACCTAACCACTGTAGAATCCTCATGTGGCAGCAGGGGAACTATACCATGATAAATACTGACATTAATCCCAAAACCCTCAAGATCAGCCTTGCTGGAGGCAGTCAGAATATAGAAGAGCCTGAACCACTTATTCTTCAATGATATGACTGTCTTACAGAACAAACCAGGAAATCATCATGTGCAGAAAGCAACCCAAGAAAAACTATGTACTGAAAGGGTATCAGGTTGTATTTTGCTAGAAAACTGAAAAAGATTCTTTGCCTGATGGAGAGAGTCTCTGGATGAGGCAGCCAAGAGGCAGTCATCTGGATATGGGGAAATTCTAAATCCCTGTAGTTGTAGATGAGCTGCTACTACCACTATGCATTTGGCGGGCACCCTGGGGGCTGTTAGACCACCAAATGAAAGGGCTATGAACTGAAAATGACTTTCTCAATGTGAAAGAAAAAAGAAACCTTCTGGATTCCTTGTCTATCTTTATGTAAAGGTAAGGGTCTATACAGCACATCCACTTGTTCTTATGCAGAGATGGATAAATAGATTGCACCATGACCATCTGAAAGTGGATCTTCTCAATTTGTTTATGATACTTGGGTCCAAAATGGCATTTAGGTCCTTTAGTTTCTTCAGAAAAAGAAAAAAAAATATGTAGAATCCTGACCCGTGCTGGTCTGGTGGGAACTCCTGCATGGCTCATTTTTGTAACAAAGAATCTCTGACAGAGACCTTTGCCTGATTAGGTGGGACATCTGGTAACAGGGTTTTTTTTTTTGGGGGGGGGGGGGTCCAAAAATGGAATTCAATAACTTTAGGATATTATCTTTCTACCCATCTGTTCTGAGTGATGCTGAACCATAAGTGAGACTAGAGGGATATGCTTTTCCAGAGTAGGAAAGCTGGGCAACCCTTCAAGAATTCTGAGGTAGTCTTGTCAGAGAAGGGCCCCAGAATCCCAGGTTCTGTGGAACTCGACCTTTGATCCTGTGTCCACTGAAGTGGCCTCCTCTGTCAAGGACACCCCTATCAGAACAGGGGTCATACTGATGGTGGGACTTACAAATCTTAAGTGATTGAGTACCCTTTTGGTTCCTACTGAAAGTGCACTGAGGCGTCTCAAACTTCACTCCTACTGCAGACAATGTCTTGCCATCTTGTTCACACCTCTGCATGTATTTTTTCAAAGGGAGCATCTGTAAAGGATGCCTTAAAGTTGTCCGCAAAATCAGAACCTCATGGAAACACCTGCTCCAGCTGCCCTCACTGCTATATCTGCTGCAATATGTAGCAGATGCATGGACAGGATGGTGATATTAGGCATCATGGACACAGTAGACTGAAGTTGTTTTACAGATTTTGACTTAAGGAGGTTCTTCAAAGCTGATAGAGCCTGCTGTACAAGATCCCTATGGAACCTAGTCACATGATTGCTTTAATTCATGTACCAGAAGCATACACCCACTTCCCCCGTCTATTCATAGCCCAAGACTTCTTGCTAGGAAGATGGAAAGAAGTAGTGTCTTTCGACAATTCCTTTTTGAAGGCTGTTCAATCATGACAGAGTCCACAGAGTTTTGCCCCAAAAGGTTTTATCATTAGGGGTCTAAGTACCTTGTCAGGCTTCCTGGGGACTGACTTGTTTGGGTTCCTGCTAAGCGTTCTTCAATGCCAACTCCACCATTTTGTCAGCTGGTTGGACCACCAAGGAGGAAGAAGGGGTCGTCCCATATGCCTCAATCAGTACTGATTCATCCTCAAAAGGAGGTTCAGTTGGCCAGGATCTCCTCTGCCCTATGAGCTTCCATCCGGTATCTCTCTGAAGGAAATGTCCTAGTGAGGGGATTGTAGGGAACCTTCTCTATCATTAAAATCAGTAGCTGATGTGACAGACTCATCCTGTGAGTCAGAATGCTTCCGTAGCACGTCCTCTTCCTTGGTGGCTCAGGGGATGATGCTCCTGTGTCCCCTGAAAGCTGTTTCTGCTGTAATGCAGAAGGTTTGAAACCAATGAAATTAATCTGTGTGCACGTCTGTTGAGTGGTCAGATCCAGAGAGTCATGACCAAAGGGTGTAACGGTGTTTGGGGGAATCCTGCGGATCTGCCTTATGAGGCAAGAGGATACTGCTACACTTGGAAGGCTGTTAAAACTTCATCAGGATCCAAAGAAATTGCACCCCTGGTGAGATCTAACTTCATGAAGGGGGGAAACAGCAAATGACCCAGATGGGTTTCTCAGATCTGACAAAAGTACAGTTGTGTACACTTACCATAAATGCAGATGTTCGAGTCTATTCACTGTTGCAGTCATTACATTTGGGTAATCTGCTGGCAGGTTGCCCTCAGTCAGCCTGAATTCCAAAGTATTGGGTCCTGCGTCGGTTGCTGTCTCTTCTTCCATGACATCAGGTCATCAGGGGTATAACACAGGCAGCCGATGCAATTTGTTTTAGTTTTTCTTGCCCCAGATGTCAGGTAGCCCCCAAATGGGGAGCAACTATATATATATATATATATATATATATATATATATATATATATATATATATATATATATATATAAACAAACTATATATACATGCAACATAAACTTTACCTTCATCTAAAAGCAAATACACCACAAAGGCTGTAGAATATAGTGAAGGAAAGAGAAAACTCTAGAATAAAAGGGGGGATGGCGGGCAGGTAACCTGGACTGCAACAGTGAATACACTTGAACATCTACATTTATGGTAAGTGTACACAACTGTACTATGTTCTTCATATTTCACTGTTGCAGTCATTACATTTGGGTAGAATCCCAAAGCTATGGATGGGAGGCTGGAGCTGAACAGCATTAGGGGCAGCTATAAGGCCCTGCAGAACTGCAGTGGCAAAGCCTGCCCTGGACTTAGAGAAGAGAGGCAAATGATAATGCTTTGTAAAAGTATGAACAGAACTCCAAGTAGCAGCTTCTAGAATGTCTTTGACTGGCACCCCTCTTGAGAAAAGCTGATGATGTAGCTGCAGCCCTGGTGGAATGAGACCTAATGCCCTTGGGCACCGATTTACCATGATGTAAGTAGCAGAAACTAATGCAGTGGCTTATCCACTTTGAAATAGTCTGCTTTGAAATAACCTTTCCCTCTGATCCTGCAGCAAATGCCACCAGTAGCTGCTCAGTTTTCCTTAGAGCTTTAGTCCTGCTCAAGAAGAATCTTAGTTGTCTGTGTACGTCCAAGGAATGCAGAATCCGCTCCCCCTTGTTCTACGGATTTGGGTAAAAAGTTGGCAGATTAATAGTTTTGTTAAGAGCCACACTGAAAACCACCTTAGGCATAAAGGAAGGATTGGTCCTGAGAGACACCCTGTCTGGGTAAAATATGATAAAAGGCTCCACAGCCATGAGGGCCTGTAGCTATGAAACCTTTCTTGCTGAAGTAATTGCCAGGAGCAAAGCTGTTTTCCATGATAAAAACTTTATATCTGCAGTAGCAGCTGGTTCAAATGGAGACAGGGTGAGCTTTTCCAACACAAAATTGAGGTCCCATGCAGGAATTGGTGATCTTCTGGAAGACCTTAAATTTTTGGCACCTCTAAGATACTGTTTTAGCAAAGGGTGAGAAAAGATTGGTGGCTCTGTGTTGTAATGAGCCGAGATGGCAGAGGCATGGATTTTTATTGATGAAAAAGATAGGCCTTTGTCTAGCATCTCAGTCAAGTATTGTAAAATCTGGGGAATATTTGGATCTGCTGTGTTAGTTCCTTGTGCTTGGTGCCAAGCACAGACTCTCTTCCATTTATCAGCATAAGATTTTCTAGTACTAAGCCTTCTGGCTTCCAAAATTACACCCATCACAGATTTACTGAGAGGTGTTGTTTGAATAACTATATGATCAGCCATGCTGCCAGGTTCAGTGTTTGGAGATGATTGCGCAGGATCTTGATTGTTTTGCTGAGACAGTGAGTGAGTTATCTGAGGCAAGTACCAAGCTGGGAACTTAAACATATTCCTTAGGATTGGATACCAGTGTTGGTGGGGGCAATTAGTATCATTTTTGGTTTTTCTTGTCTGACCTTTAGTAAGACCTTGGGAGGAAGAGAAAAGGCGTAAACTGATAGGTTTTTCCAACTGGAGGATAGGGCATCCACTTTCCATGCTTGTCTGTGATAAGTCCTTGTGCAGAATTTGTCCAGTTGATAATTCCGAGGAGAGGCAAATAGGTCTATTTCCTGACTCCCCCATTTCTTTGTTATCATGCTGGAGGATAGGGCATCCACTTTCCATGCTTGTCTGTGATAAGTCCTTGTGCAGAATTTGTCCAGTTGATAATTCCGAGGAGAGGCAAATAGGTCTATTTCCTGACTCCCCCATTTCTTTGTTATCATGCTGAAGACTTGTGGATCCAGTTTCCACTCATGAGGGTCCATAAGGTTTCTGCTTAAGTCGTCTGCCAGAGTATTTTGCTTTTCTGGCAGGAAATGAGCTTGAAGATGTACTTGGTAAGCCAAGGCTGTGTCCCACAGTGCCATGGCTAGTCTGCAAAGGGGGTATGAGTGTGTGCCCCCCCTGCTTGTTTATGTACCACATAACCATGGTGTCATTCATCTATCAGTAGTTGTCCTGAATGAAGTAAGTCGTTGAAGGCTGTCAGGGCATTTTGAACAGCTAACCTCTCTTTTTGGTTGATATGCAGATGCATTTGTTTTGGGGTCCATATGCCCTGAATGCATCTTCCCGCCAGCTGGGCCCCCCCATGCATAGTCTGATGCGTCTGTTGTTAAGGTTTGGCTGGCAGGGGGTAGAGTGAAAGACCGTCCCATGTTTTGGTGACATGCCTCTGCCCACCAAAGAAACTCCTGTTGTAGGCAGGGAATGACAGGAATCATTGTTTCCAGACTGTGACAATGCTGACTCCATAAACTTTTTAGGTACCACTGTAGTTTCCTCATATGCAGTCTTGCATATGGAATCAGTAGAGTGCAGGATGCCATGAACCCCAAAGCCTCCAGAATTTGTCTTGCAGATAACTGGGTTTTTGTTGCCATCTGTTTGAAGTAAATAGTCAGTTGCCTTTGTCTGGCGTGAGGAAAGCCATCTGGGCAGTTGTATTCAAGCTTGCACCCAGGAATGTTATCTTTTGAGAGGGTACCAGTTGTGATTTCTTTTTGCTTATTGTGTACCTCAGGCGTGTTAGAAGCCTTTTCACAAACGCCAGATGCTGAAGAAGAATGTCCGTGTTCTCTGCTTGAATGACACAGTCGTCCAAGTAAGGACAGATTTGTATACTACTTTGCCTGCAAAATGCAACTACTGGTACCAGGCACTTTGTAAAGACCCTGGGCGCAGTAGACAAGCCAAAGAGCAGTGCAGAGAATTGGTAATGCATAAAGCCAGCCTTGAAACAGAGGCATCTTCTGCACGATTCCCTTATTGGGATATGCAGGTATGCCTCAAGTCTAAAGTCACTAGCCAAGCGTTCTTGCCCAGCATGGGCAGAAGCTGCTGCAAAGTTAGCATTTTGAATTTTGGAATGTCCAGGAATGTGTTCAAAATTGATAAATCCAGTATTGGGCGCCAGGCCTCATCTTTTCTGGGTACCAAGAACAGCCTTGAGTAAAACCCTTGTCCTTTTTCCTGTTCTGGCACTGGCTGAATAGCCCCCATATCCATGGGGGCCGTAACTTGTTTCTGTGCCTCTGCCCACTGATTTTTTGGCAGATCTGGCCAACCATTTGGAATTGGCAGTGTGTGGAAGTGGAATCTGTATCCCTGGGATACTACGTTTAATACCCACTTGTCCTGGGTTATTTACTGCCAATTTTGAGCATAAAGTGCTAATTTTCCCCCTAAGGGAGCTGCCAAAAGATAAGTGCTTGGTGATGGTAGAGGGAAGTCATTGAAACGGTTTACTGTAAGGTTGCGTTTTATTTCCTCCAGATTTGGAGGTAGAGGCACCCCATTGTTTTGACCTGTAAGAATCCTGTGACTGGTATCTAGAAAGTTTAGGGCACCTGGATTTGCCCCGTGGAGCTCTGTCGGACACAAGAAAGGTCCAATTTTTTGTAGGCCAGGGGTAGGACTTTTTGCTGTTGAGGCCTTTACACCTTTTGGACTCTGTGAAATAGCTTCAGGGTCAGCAGCAGGGTTTTTAAATAAAAAATTTGAGAGAGTCAGGAACCCTGTAATATCTGTCCGGCTTGCTAGGAGCCGGAGGTAAGGAGTCTGTAGTCAAGCTTGACTCCGAAAAAACATCATCCACAATGTCTAAAACAGGAGGTATGGATAAAGGCCTATGCTGAGGGAGAAGAAGGAAATCCCTAAGCCTCTTTTTTGATTCTGAGAAATCTTGACTCTCCCAGTGAAAATGCTCCCTCAAAGTATGCAAGGTTTCTCCAAAGGAATAATCTTCAGGAGGAGATGCAGATGGGATAGATTCCTCTGCATCAGAATCCTCATAGGGTGGTATAGAAAATTCCTGATCAGAAGAGGAATCCGAAGAAATAGAAACCTGATCTGAAGATTCATAATCAGTGTCTTGCCTGGGCATCTTATCAGGAGGGGGTTGGGAGCCCCTGATCAAGGTAATTAGGACTTCAGCCATTTTGATTGTCTGCTTTTTGGGCATAGAGGCCTGAGCACCTGGCTCATGCATCATTTTTTTAGCTTTAGAAGTTGCTTTTGTCTTTGATTTTGAAGCTGGCGTTGGTTTTATATAGAAATGCTGAGGCCTGAAGACACCCTCAGAAGCCGGTGCCTGCTCAGCGGCTCCAGACCCATCCGAGGGAGAGACATCTGCGGGTAGAATACTTTGAGAATCTCACGGCGTGCCGGACTCCACATGGGTATCGGTAGAGGCCTGCGACTCGAAAGTAGCGGGTATCAGGGGCTGCGAAAGCGCCTCACTGAGTACCGGCGAACTGGCGACTGGCTTAGAAGCTTCGTCAGTTTTGGACCTCGACGGTCTGTCTCTGTCCTTTTCTTTGCATTTTTTGTGAACTCTGGTAGTCGGATTGCTATCCGACGACATTTCAGGATAGTTAAATCTGTTTCCAAAATATTTTGAAGCAAAGATATACTGACGCTTAATAGTGCGTTGGTTAAATCTAGCACAAAACCGACAGCTAGGCACATTATGATCAGGGCCTAGGCAAGGAATACAGTACAAATGGAAATCCTTATGAGGTATTTGCTTCCCACAAGTAATGCAATTATTAACTTTTACTGACATCGGTATGGAGCAAGAAAGTGTTTCCCCCAACGGGGTACTTAGCTTTAGTGAAGACTTCGGTTCTGAAACTCGAATTCGAAAATTTCAGGAGTCCGACTGGCACTTGCTAACTGCTTCTGCTTCGGGCGCTGCATGGCAAGAAAGACTAAAGAAAATGGCGTTGGCTGCCTGTTTTATACCCCTGACGACCTGACGTCACGGAAGAAGAGACGGCAACTGACGCAGGACCCAAGACTTTGGAATTCAGGCCGACTGAGGGCAACCTGCCAGCAGATTACCCAGATGTAATGATTGCAACAGTGAAACACCAAGAACATCTGGATGGTACTGAGGAGGCAGATGCCTCTGGCAATACCAAAGGAGCCATCCACCTATCTCCTCTGCTCAGACAACTCATGATGGAAGAGTCAAATCCAAACCTCCAGGAGCTGTAGACACCGGACTCAATGACTCTGATGTCTTAGGATCAGGATGCCCACATGGATCCAAGGTAACTGGAGCTGAAGGAAGGATGGATGAAGTGTACGGATCCAGTTAACTACAGAGCTGATGGAGCCATGATGACCCTCATTTTGATTTGGTTTGGAGAATCTTATGCAACATGAGATGCAAATGAATTTCAGATGCATTGCAATAAGATCTAGACAACTTTTTTGATATGGCTGACTCTGGTCTGGAAACCGGCTTCTCTACTATCTTGGGACAGTCATGAATCACACCCTGTGCCAGTGATTCTTGATCTGTTGGCAAGGTATTAGTCAGAGTGCAGGCTAAATTCTCAGAGTCAAAACTGAACCCAAAGATTTGGCTGGACATTTCTTCATCTCAGAGCCCATAGGTTTTGGAGCTTTCTCCAAAGATTTATTTGTTTTAGCTTACGATTAATCTGGAGGAAAATGACCCTTGAGGATAACTTTATTCCATTCATAGGATAACACTCTGGTTCCAAAGGCAACAAAGATGTCACAAGAAGACTTAGAGTGCATCATCCCCAAATGGACCACACAAATCGTGGGGCTCCTGATGAGGGGGGTTTTATGCCTACATTTAGAATATTTTTTGAAAAAAGTTATGTTCTTAACGTTCCATTTGAGTTGTTGCTTCATTTGTCTTCAACCTGTGGGTTTCAGATCGAACATCTTATCCGACTTGACCATATAATCCAGTCTTGGAGCTGAAAACTGAGCTCCTCCTATCCTGCCCATAATGCCCCACTCTCCTTCCACCCCTCAGATCTCGTTTGCTGATCATGTGAACAGCTATGGGGTTCAGTCTCAGAGTTTCCTCTAGGGAGTTTCAGTAATATTGTCTGGGTGTGTATATGTTTTCCCTTCCTACCTCTATCGTGTTAGCCAAGAAAAAAAAGTAAAGTAAAAGCAGTATCTCATCTCTGTCTCCTCAGTCATCTTAAGAGGATGTTCCTTGTAGTAGTAATTGTTCTGCCATGGCAGATTCCAGACCAGCAGGCTTCAAAAAATTTAAAATTCCACCTTCTGATGCTCACACACTGTGTGTATTTTGTTTAGGAGTGGCCCATTTAGATTCCTCCTTTTCTATATGTGCAGGCTTTAATCAGCATGTGCCTACTGACAGAAAGAGCAAGTCAAGGCCTGAAAGGCTTTATCCCTACCTCTGCTTCTTCTGCATCTACGTCAAGGGCTCATATCCCCTCAAAAAAGCCAGTGACAAGGGTCTTGACAAACCCAAGGAAAAAGAAAAGGATAAGTCCAGAAAGCATTCTTCCGATAGAACTTTGGTTCCTGCGGGAGAACTTCCCGCCAAATGTCGACCAACTACATTCACTTCATACCCTCCACTCCGATCTCAGTGTTTCTCACCAGAGCCGACAGGCCCACTCCCAAAGTCTCCTCTGTTGGCATCGACAGGCATCATTCCAGGCCATGGTCAACAGCTTCTGCCAGGTCATCCTGGAGCCTTTCAGAATTTGAAGCAGACACACTGAGGAAATTTTTGAAGGCACAAATTCAGTTGAGAGCTTTGCCTGCTCCGTTTCCCTCTGGAACCATGAGTGCACAGCCTACCTGTATGCCTCTTTCTCCTTCCCTGATTCGACCATTGGCTTTGGAGCCCTTGGGTCCAAGGATCCAGAGTTTCGAGATGTTAGAGCCAATAAGTATTTGTACTGGGCCAACTGTCACCTTAAGTGGTTCTGCTCCAGTCTTGTCGGTCCCTACAGACTCTCAGAGCCGTAGCATCAGGTCCGAGGGGTTGGCTTCAGCTGCCAGGATAAAGTAATATCTTGCTTTAATAGCTTCTGCATATACAAACGCCACTAAGACTTCCGTACCTCACATTTAAAACATTCCTGACTGGACCTTGTGCAAAACTACTTTAAAAAATGCAGTTTTTATGATTACATTTTTTTATACAATATTAATAAGAGGTAAACCAGTGGCACAGAGGACAGCAATGTCACCTCACAGAGAGACATTCTCTGGTTTGATTCTAAGCTGGGATGGGTTCTGTGCGGAGTAGGCATGGGTTTCCTCCTGTTGCTATGGTTCCCACCCCACATTCCAAAGACATGCAGTTGGTGGACTGGGCAGTCTAAATTGACTGCAGGTGTGTGTGTGTGTGTGGGGGGGGGGGGTGGAAGAACTACCATGGCAGGGATAGCCACCAGGCAATGTACACCTTGGTTTTAGATTATTTTCACTGTTGAAGTGACACCCCAACCCGATGTACAAAAATGAGGACAAAAAGAGTTGTGGATGGATTAATGAAAACCAAAACTGTTCTACTTGCAGTTAACTGTTTTAGTCCCTTCAGTGCCTTCTAAACATTAATGACAAAGTGAGGTCAATGCTTTATAGTTCAGCCCCCTGTTTAACACACACACACACACACACACACACAATCTTTCTCAGCCAACACTGTAAAGCCACATTTCAAATGTCCAATTCTATATCTAAAGGGATTCATGCTTTAAAGTCTTGCATTTATTAACTTATTTCACAATGCTAATGGTCTATTTCCTGATCATTTCCATCTCCCAACAACAGTTTCAAAGGCTTCACTGGCAAAGTCTCTTTATGGACTTTTATATTATCAGACAAATTTGTAGAGCCCTCTTCTGCTAATGGCTCACTCTTTGCTGCCTATACATATTTTTTGCAATGTCCTCCTTAGTCTGCTCTGTATCCAAGAATCTTTTTGATCCCCTAGGAAAAAATACTCTGAAGGCAGTTGGATACAACAGCTTGAATCTCCCACCAGCCTTGCAACATTTTCTGATTACGCAGATAAATGGCATCTGTCTGGTGTATGGTTTAAAGTGAATAATCAATTTTCCACAAATACTCTGCTGTCCCCAGTGTTTAATATTTTCTGAGACAGACGCATATTTACTAAAAAGAAGTTATGAACTCAACATAACGTTCCATATGAGTACTTCATCTCGCCTTCATTCTTACTGATGGGTTCGGAGTCGATTCTCGGCTCTGACTTGGCCAACTGCAAAAGCTCCAGGTCTTCAACCAGCTCGAGGCCAGCTACCTTTTCCATGATGCACCTTGTACTTCCTCAGATCTTGTTTGCTGCCAACAGGCTACATACCACTATTAATATGCTACTATTAGAAACTGGATAAGAGACAATAAAACTATGACATATATGAATTCTCAGTCCTCAATAAGCTTGGATGGGGGTTGGAGGGTGGGACGTAAAAGTGAAGGCGAGATGAACAACTCACATGGAATGTTATGGTGAGTACATAACTTCTTTATGTAAAGTTGTTCTATCTCACCGTTCATTCTTACTGATGGGTAGCGTCCCAAGCACCATCTTTCTCAGGTGCCTCATGGAAGAATTTTCAAGACAGTGGAACCAAAGGAAGCCCTGTCCCTGGAGGCCTTGTCTACTTTCAAATGAGTGATGAAGGTATGAAGCCTTGACCAAACAACTGCTGCACAAATAGTATCTAATGGTAATTTAGCCGTAAAGGCTGATGAAGTAGATACAGCTCTAGTACAGTGGACCTTTATCTTCCGTTGTAATGGTGTATTCACTGAACTGTAAGTGAAGGAAATACAATCTGATAACCATTTTGCTAAAGTGGTTTTCACCACTGGTGCGCCTTTTTTATACTCTGAAAAGGGGACAAAGAGCTGATCTGTTTTCCTGAAATGTTTGGTCCCATCTAAATAGAATCAAAGTTGTCTGTGAACATCAAGCTTGTGCAGCATATGTTCCATCTTATTAGTGCATTTAGGGAAAATACAGGCAAATTCAATAGATTGATTGAGATTTGTCTCTGAGCAAACTTTAGTAAAAATGATGGATTTGTTCCGAGTGAGACTCTGTTATTATGGAAAATCAAATAAGGGGGGGTTTAATGGACAAGGCTTGTAACTCTGAAACCCTCCTAGCAGAAGTAATAGCTATTAAAAATATGGTTTTCCATGACAGATATTTCAAGTCACAAGATGAGGCTGGTTCGAAAGGGGGTAGGATTATTTGAGTAAGAATAAAATTTAGATTCCATGGCACAGCTGGAGCTTTGATGGGTGGTCTCAAATGAACAGTACCCTTGAGAAAGGCTTTGGAGACTATGTGACATACTAGACCCCAGGTCACCAAGATGAAAGTTAGAAATTGCTGCCAATTGAAGTCTAATGGTTGCTGCTGCTGCCCCTTCATTGAAAAGTTTGGTCAAAAACTCCAGAATGGATAAAATTGAAGCCAGGTATGGGTCAATACTGTTCTGAAATGCCCATATAGAAAACCTTTTCAATTTACTAAGACATAACTTCCTGGTAGATGATTTATAAGAGGATGTTAAAATATGCTGAGCCGCAGCTCAAAGGTTGTGAATCCTGGCTATGTTGGGAACTGGAGAAGCCAAGCTATCAGTTTGAGGAACTGAAAAGAAGGATGGACAGCTCCTGATGAATGAGTCAGATCATCTGGCACTGGGTCCAGAATCCAAGGTTCTTCGAACAGATAAGGCTGTAGGAAGGGGAACCAAATCTGACAAGGCCAGTAACGGGCTATTAGAATGATAGCCCTTCCCAGAGCCTTGGCTTTCTGTAAAACCTTGGGTATCACAGGGAAAGGAGGGAAGGGATAAAGGAGACTCAGGGGCCAAATGTGTACAAGTGCATCCTGTGGAGGGATAATTAGGTCAAAGTAGCTGCTGCATTTCATGTTTGTTGGCGCTGCAAAGAGATTGCAGCAAGGTTGGCCTCATCTGCGGAATATCCTTTCTGCTACTTCTTCCTTTATAGAATTGCCCTGCTTAGTTTGTCTATCACACTGGATCTCCCCAAGATGTGGGCTGCTATCAGAAAGCGCTGGGTGGAAGTTGCCCATTGCCATACTCTCAGGGGCTCTCGACATAGGGGATAAGATCTGGTTCCTCCTTGTTTATGTACCAGACCACTGACATACTGTCTGTCAGAATTGCAATAGTTCCCAGAAAGAGAGTGTCTTAAAAAAAAGACTGCAATGCTATAAGTACCGCTGTCATCTCCAGAACATTGAAATGCAGGTGAGCCTTGTATCTGTTCCATGTGTCTTGGGCTGTTCTTCCATGATAATGCCCCTCCACCCTATCAGGGAGGCATCCATTGTCATGGTGGCTATGGGAGTGGGTAGAACAAATGGGCAACCTAGAGTTACTTGGTGAGATGTCAGCCACCACTGAAGGTCCATCTTGCAGAAATTCGTTATAAAGATTTTGTGCGACAATGGAAGTTCTTGAAAAGACCATTGCGTGAACAGGAGCCATTGCAGTACACGCATATGCATCTGACATAAAGGAATTACAGTGATCGCTGCCGCCATTGTCCCCAACAATTTGAGTACCACTGAAATTGGGGCTTTTTCTCTCGGGAGCAGGTCCAGGATCGGTTTTCGTAGAACACAAAACTCTTTCTAGTGTAAGGTTTAAGGTCATGCTAATGGTATTTAGCTCTGTTCGCATAAAAATGATATGTTGTGATGGCGACAAGGCAGATTTTTCTGAATTTACAATAATCCCCAACTGACTGCAGAGGTTCAAAGTTGTGCCCCTTGCTTGTATGAGTTGATGCCTGATGGTGGCAGTGAGGAGCCAGTTGTCTAGGTATGGAAACATCTGGAATCCCAAATGTCTCAGATGAGCCGTGACTACTGCCATGCATTTGGTGAACACTCTGGGGGCTGCAGTGAGATCAAAGGTCAGAGCTTGAAATTGATAATGACTGGCTCCCAGTTGGACGTGCAGATGATCTCTGGATGGCCTGTCCATTTTTATGTGGTAGTACGCATCCTGGAGATCTATCGAACACATCCAATTGTCGTTCCCTAAAATGGGAAGTATCGACTGTAGCGTGACCATCCGGAATTTTGTCTTTCTTATAGACTTGTTTAGTCTGCTAAGATCCAAAATGGGCTTCCAGTCCCCTGTTTTCTTTGGAACTAAAAAGAACCTTGAGTAAGTTCCGGATCCTCTTTGGTCTGCTGGGACTGGTTAGATGACTTTCCAGCAACCTTTGAATCTCTGGGGCTGCTTGTTCCCTGTGACTGGGTGGAATGCCTGGGATTTTTCTTATAGGGGGGAGTGGCAAAAAGAATCGAGTATCCTCTGGATATGATGCTTTGTACCCAGCTGTCTTTTGTTATTTTTAGCCAGGCGTCTGGGTACAAAGAGAAATGCACCCCCCACCCCAGCTGCCTCCAGAGATGGACAGGCAGGCCCCCTCTCAGGAGCGTGGATAGGGCTTCCCAAAAAACTGATCTCTGTCGCCCTGATCCTGCGGACCCTTCAGTGTCCTGGAAAGCTCCTAGAGTTTTACGGAACCACATCTTCCCTCCCTTCTGACTGTTGGGGGTAAGGTCTGGTAGGGGTAGAAAAATGGACTCCGACAGCAGACAGATTCTTTCCATCCTGTTCACTCCTGGTAAGAGTTTCCTTCACTTTGGGCCCAAAAAGGGATGAGCCATCGCAAGGGGTGTTAATAAAGGATGACTTAAAGGGCTCCACAAAGGAACATAAGCGCATCCAGGAATGTCTCCTAAGAGCAATTCCAGTACCTGCTGCCCTACTCGTTCCATCAGTTGCATACAAGACCAGACACATGGAAAAGTTTAAATTGGGAAGTTACTTTCTCTGAGACCCCTGCAGCTACTGAACGCTGTAAAGTATCTCCTAGTTTCTTCAGGAAATCCCTTTGCAACCTTGTAAAGTGCGTTAGATAGTTCAGTGATCAGAGAGCAAAAGTTGCTGAACTAAACATGCGCTTACCATATCGGTCCATGATCCTAGAATCCTTATTAGGAGGATGGACAGATGTAGAAGTTTCTGACAGTTCCTTCTTGGTGGTTGCCGCCACCAGCATAACATCAATGGGGACTCCTTTGGTTAGGAAGGTCTTGTCCTGGGGAGAAGTTATAAATTTATTAGGCCTTCTAGGGACAGGCTCCGTGGTATCCGGGGACTCCCACGCCCTTCGAGAGATTAGCTCAATCAGCTCATTAAAGGGTGGAGACACCAAGGAATGGAGGGCTGAGACCCAAAAGCTTTCAGGAGGACCGACTCATCATCAGTAGGGTTAATGGACTTCCAGCCATCTCTCTGCTTAAGAATTTCCAGGATATCTGCGAAGGAGATATCCACTGAGGGGGACAGTGGGGAACCTTCGGACTCATCTAAGTTGGTGTCCGCAGTGACGGATTCCTGTGGGGAGTCTAGATGCTTCCACTTGCAAAGTCTCTTCCTAGGAATCTCTTCAGTGGGAGCTTCGGGAGAGGTCTTGGAAGAGCAGGGCTCAGCCAATGGGACTTCCTGAGGCTCAGGGGCTTTACACTTTAGAGAAATGAGTGATGTAGAGGTAGACACTGGTGCTTTGGGGGAAAGGAGCTGCTGGTTCTGATGGTGTGGTTGTCGGCATGGACAACACCCTTCTTATAGCATTGAAGGCATCTCGGTCCCGACGCGAAGAAACCTCTGGATCCGAAGATATGAAAGATTCCCTCAGCGCCAGAACAGAGGGCTCCAAGCCCGAGGTTGGAGCCGAGCACACCTGAGCCAAGGCCCCGGGAGGCAAAGTCGGATTGAAAAAAAAAAAAAAAAAAAAAAAAAAAATTCGGTCCTACTATCCTCCCCAGACCCGACCGGCGAGCATTGGCCCCTAAACTCTTCGATCAGCACTGAAGATGTCAGGGTAGTCAGGATCGACAAGCCTAAAGTAGGTGTCGGACCTGAAGGCTCCACAATCAGCTCCAAGCAATCCGGCTCCGAAACTTAAGACAAATCGGAGGAGGAACAGAAGACGGCGGGGGTGGGGGATTTTGTCGGTTCTGAAGTCCCAGGGATCGGCCCCGATAAAAGTTTGTCAAGAGCCGGTGTCTGCAGAAGCCTCTACATCACACGATCCACGTCCATATCTGAAAGTCTGCTTGAGGACCAAGAAGAATGAACAGATGAAGCCACCGACTGTAATACTGGGGACTTCAAGGTAGGAGACACTGGCTCCAATACCAGAGACCGGCTACAAACCGTAGCAACAGCTGACTCAGATGACAGTGGAGTTGATGTTGAAGACTTTTCCGGCCTTGATTTACTGGTCGACGGGCTTTTCCTCGGTTATGATGAACCTGAAGAATTTTTGAACGTCTGTCACGATTGTCCTTATCCAGTGACTCCTGAAAAGAGGATTTCAATAAACCTCTATCCATTAATTTTCTCTCTCGTTCATGCAACATCCTAGAACTAAAAAAGTGGCATATAGAACAGTCTTCCTGTAGGTGTACCTCACCTAGACAGTATACGGAATCAGTATGTCCATCAGTGATGGACATTTTTTGTCCACACCTGGGGCATTTTTTAAATCCAGATTTGGATTTTTCCTTCTTCTGCTGAGACATATTAAACAACTAATAGATACAGCTAATGAAAGAAAGGAAGCCTATAGAAATGTGCAGGCTTGTTAAACAATAGGAACTCCTACTAGCCCTCTAATATAAATAGGCTGTTTCCAATACACAAACTGCAAAATAAAAATAAGTTATGTCTTACCATAACATTGTTGTTGATCTTCTTCCAGTCATCACTGATGGGTTCGATTCCGAGCCCTCAGAACAGTCGGCCTTATACCAAGCTTGCATGAACCAAAAACTTTCAAGCTAAGCTGCTATTCACAATGCCCTTCACTCAATTACCTCAGATCGAGTTTGCATGCAACATGTAGAAAAAACAGAAAGTCAGAGGTCATCTCTGCGCAGAAACCCTGAAACACCACAAGTACCCAGAAGATCCGCGAGGAGCCTTAGGTGGGGGCCGGTGGGAGGGTGTGATGACTGGAAAAAGATCAACAACTCAGATGGAACATTATGGTAAGATATAACTTCTTTATCTGAAGTTGTTAACTTTCTTCCTATTCATCACTGATGGGACAGAATCCCAAGCTACTTGGAGAACCTGGGTAGCCCTTATGGAAGGACATTCCTGAGAACCATTGAGCCAAAGGCTGCTCTTCCCCTGGAGATCAGATCCAATTTGTAATGCTTGATGAAAGTATGGGGTTTAGCCCAAATGGCTGCTACACAGATGTCATCCATGGAGGCTCTAGAGTAGAAGGCAACAGACGCTGTGATAACCCTAGCTGAGTGAGCTTTGATTTGAGCAGGCTTAGATTTATTCGTAAGCGAATATGAGAAGGTAATGCAATCCCTGATCCATTTTGACAAAATAACTTTAGAAACTGCAGACCCCATTCTAGGACCAGAAAAGGAAATTAAAAAGTTGGTCCAACTTGCGAAAGGACTTAGTTCTGTCCAGGTAGAAACGTAGTTGTCTATAAACATCCAATGAATGCAGGCAGTATTCCCCCTTGTTTGAATAATTTGGAAAGAATACAGGGAGCTCAAAGGACTGGTCAATAGAAAAATCGGAAACCACCTTGGGGAGAAAGGATGGATTAGTACGAAGTGATACTCTGTCCTTATGGAAGATCAGATAGGGACTCAGTGCATGAGGCTTGCAACTCAGATAATCATCTGGCTGAAGTGACTGCCACCAAAAACAAGGATTCTCATGACAGGAATTTTTGATCACATGTCACAGCAGGTTTAAAAGGGGGTAGAGAGAGAGACTGGAGAACCCGGGAGAGATTCCATGCCTCCACCGGTTGCCTGATAGGTCTGCTTTGGAAAATTCCATTGAGGAAGGTCTTACAAAGTTGGGTGGAAATAAGCGGGACTCTATCTGAACCATTATGGAAGTTAGAAATAGCTGCTAAATGGACTTGAATGGTGGAAGCTGATGCACCCTTATCAAACAACTCAGACAGCTAATGAAAAATAGTAACTACGCTACGGGAGTTGTAAACGGATTTAGCATCCGATCATGTGACCAGATAGAGAATCTCTTCCATCTGTCCCTGTAAAGTTTTCTGGTGGATGGTTTGTGGGAGGCCAGGATAGTATCACTGACAGATGACAGAATTTCCTGCCTGGCAACTAATGGAAGTGGAGAAGCCAAGCTGAAGCTGTCAGCTTGAGAGTGGAAAGATTCGGTGGAGTCCGCCCTTGTGGGTGAGATATGAGGCCCTGACGAGTGTCCAGGATCCAAGGAGTTTGTAACAGGTGAGGTTGGAGGAAGGGAAACCACACTTGACGAGGCCAGAACGGGGCAATGAGGATCACTTTGCTTCTCAACTGGATAGCTTTCCTTAGCAAAAGAGGGATCAGAGGTTTCTGAGGATAAGCATAAAGGAGACCTGCGGGCCAGTCGTGAGTCAAAGCGTCTCTCGGTGACTCCCATGAGGGGGAAAGAGGGCAAAGTAGCTGCTGCATTTTGTATCTGAGGGGGAGGTGAAAAGGTCGCAGCATGGCTGGCCCCAACAGCTGAAGATTTCTGCCATCACACTCGGATTGAGAGACCATACGTGAGGACGAAGGATGCATCTGCTCAGCCTGTTTGCAATCACATTGGAGCTCCCCAGGATATGCGTTGCGATTAGAAAGCGGTTGGACGCTATCGCCCACTGCCAGATTCTCATGGCTTCGTGACAGAGGGGGTAGGATTTGGTCCCTCCCGGTTTATGTACCAGACAACGGATATGTTGTCCGACTGGATAGCAATCGTTCCTGACGGAAGGAGCGGATGGAATGCTTGCAACGCCAATAGCACCGCTCTTAACTCCAGGACATTGATATGCAAGTTGACCTCTATGCTGGACCACGTGCCTTGGACTGATTTTCCCCTGGAAGTGGCCCCCCCACCCTATCAGGGAAGTGTCCATTGTCACTGTGGCACCGGGTTGGGGAGCCTGGAATGGGCGACACCAAAGATTTTTGTCCGTACTCATCCACCAGAGGAGATCTTGTTCGCAGGAGTTGATGATGAGAATCTGAGGTCAGGAGGTGAAGATTGGATATGCACTGGGACAGAAGGAGCCAATGTAGTAATCTCATATGTAATCTGGCTAGAGGGACAATTGGGATGGCCACCGCCATAGATCCCAGAGCCTGAAGAACTTCCCTTGCAGACACCTTTCTTCGACACAGTGTCACCTGAACTTGTGCCCTTAATCTCTGAAGCTTGTGAGAGAGAAGAGAGACCAGACTTGTTTGAGTGTTGAGTACTGCCCCTATAAATTCCAATTGTTGTGAGGGGTTAAGGTTGGATTTCTCCCAGTGAATGGTGATGCCCAGCGACTCCGCTAGCACTAGGGTGTAGCGGAGGGCCCTGACCAGGAGACACTTGGTGGGGGCAGTGAGGAGCCAATCGTCTAAATATGGAAACACCTGGAATCCCTGAAGTCTCAGATGAGCTGTGACCACTGCTAGGCATTTCGTGAACACTCTGGGGCACGTCGAAAGACCGAATGGCAGGGCTCTGAATTGGTAATGTTTGGCTCCCAGCCAGAAGCAAAGGAGACTCCTGTAGCATTTGTCCATTTTGATATGGTAATACGCATCCCGGAGGTTTATCAAACACATCCACACAACCTCCTGAAGAAAAGGGAGGATGGATTGAATCGTGACCATGCGGAACTTGGTCTGCTGGCTGAGATCCAAAATGAGCCTCCAGTCCCCGGTCTTTTCTGGCACTAAAGAATCTTGAGTAAAAACTGGAGCCGCTCTGGTCTGGGGGAACCTGTTGGATGACTCATTTTTGACATAGCTTTCTTATTTTGGAAGCTGCCTCCTCCCTTTGACTGGGTAGAACATCGGGAAGGGATTTCACAGGTCTTGGGTAAGATGTTAAGGGAATGCGATAGCCTCTGGAAATTATTCTCTGCACCTATTGATTGATTGCAATAGAGAGCCAATCAGCTAGGTGCAGAAAGAAATGAGCCCCAACTGCTTCCAGAGGAAAGCAATCAGGCAGCGCTTCAGGAGCGCTGATATGGTCTTCCCAATTAAGAATCTCTGGAGTCCTAATTTCCGGGACCCCCTCTGCCCCGAAAGGGGCATCTTCCATTATTGGAACCCCCTCTGCCTCTGGGGGAGCCCTCACCATATGCCTCAGGGAAGGGACCTTGAGACTTTTTGTGCCACATCTTTCCACTCCTCTGGTTCCTGGAGAAGGAACGTTCAGGTTTGGAAAAAACGTAGACCCACGGCAGACAAGGTCTTATCCATCTTGTTCGCACCTGGCTAATATGTCCTTGACCTTAGAACCAAGCAGAGCTGATGGTTTGATAGGAGCATTTATAAAGGAAGACTTGGGAGTCCGTGAGGCCACAAATGTGCATCCAGGTGTGGCGTCTCATAACTACGCCTGCACCCGCAGCTCTAGCTGACCCTTCGGTTGTGTGGGACAGCAACCTCATGGACAAGTTGGAAACTGACTCTAGGGTGGCAAGTTGGGAAGCAACTTTATCATGTGCCCCGTCCGAAACTTGACCCATGAGGGTTCCAGAGAACTCGGTGATGAGATCTCTCTGGAGCCACGTAAAATGTGCCAAAAAGTTCAGAGACCTCACTGCAAAGGTCACTAAAGCAAAAACTCGCTTCCCTAACCTGTCCACCGCCTGAGACTCTCTGTTTAGTGGGTGGACAGTAGGACTTTCCTCCGCAAGGTCCTTTTTCGTGTCCGCCGCCATCACCATAGCATCTACTGGCAAATTTCTAGACCAATGGTGTTGATCCTCTGGAGGAGAGAGTATCTTGCCTGATCTCCTGGGGATGGCCTCAGCGGTGTCGAGATTCTTCCATGCCCACTGCACGATGGGGGGGGTCACCCAAGAGGTAGAGGGCCGAGATCGGAAGGCGTGCAGGAATATGGATTCCTCCAAGGGAGGGTTCGAGGGCTTCCAGTCACGCCTCTGCTTCAAGATATCCAAAATGCCTCCAAATGAGACATTGTCAGGGGGTGAACGTGGGAACCCTTCCCCATCATCATAGTCCATATCTTCCATGAGGGACTCCCTCTGGGGAGTCCATGTGTTTCCTATTACACGTCTGTTTCCGAGGAGGTTCTTCAGTGGGAGCATCCAAAGAAGACTCTGAAAGGGAAATACTCTTTACAGGGGTTTCCTGGGTCTTGCGCTCTTGGAATCCTGGGTGGGTGGGCCTTTGATAGCTGCAGCTCACAGGGAATGGGTGTTAGTTCCGACGTAGGAGGATTGCTCGAAGCCAGCACCCTTTCCATCACCCAGAAAGCAGGCCTGCCTGAAGAGGAATGGGAGCCCGGATCCAAAGAAAACAATTTCGGAACAGGAGTCACACCCTGCTCCACGTGGACCGCTTCCAGGGATGAAGCCTCAAGCAAAACCGGGGCGGGAGTCACCCTTGGACCCGAAGATGGAACCAGTGACACAACCGGAACAGTGGCCGGAACCGAGGGTTCCACCCTCCCCCCAAGCATGAGATTGAGGAAGGGTGGGTTCCAACAGAACCAACACCCAAAGGGGCCTCGAAGCCTCAGACACGGTCATTGTCTGCACCGAGGTAAGGGGTCCTCTCGTAGATGTTGGAAATATGAGCCTCGGAACAGATGGGTCCAAGGGAGGAGAATACGTGGGGGTCGCCGAGGCAATGGACCCAAAACCCGGAGTGGGGTGGGCTCTAGGAAAATTTGTATTTCCCCTGGCGATCAGCAACTGATCAAAGAGGCGCACCATGTCCAATTCAGATAGGCTCCTGGTAGACCATACCAATGCCCCTGCAAGGGAATCTGGCCGTTCCAAAAAGGGGCTGTTGGCTTGTTAAGCAAATGGATCCGCAGACTGGGAGTACTGGGTCCATGGTGGATTGAAAAATGGCAACGAGGACTCCAGTTTAGAAACTGAAAGCAGGGGAATAATCGGAGCTGAGAACGGGCTCAGAGCCAAAGTCATAGCTGGGGTGGAGATCAATAGTGACTCCGAAGATGTTGTCGGAGCAGAGATGGGGGATGTCGGTGCAGAGGTAGAGGCATGCACACTGGCTGGAACCGAAGTCGGTGCTGAGGCAGAGGTAGGCAAACTGGCCAGAAAGTACAGTTTTGTACCTACCATAAATGTAGATGTTAGAGTTCTAATACAGCTGCAGTAATCACATATGGGTTCTCTGCCGTCAGGCGGGTCCTCGGTCGGCCGAATTCCAAAGTCTAGGTCCGACGTCGGTTGTTGTCGCTTTCTTTCCTGACGTCAGTGCGACAGGGGTATATAAGACACAGCCGACGCCATATTATTCAGTCTTTCTTGCCCCAGATGTCAGGTGCCCCCAGAAGGAAGGCAATACATTTTATATATATATATATATATATATATATATATATATATATATATATATATATATATATATATATATATAAATATATTCAAGCAATGCAATGTAATCAAAAAACAGTAGTTGCAAGCAAATACACCATAGGAGGATAACCCAAATTAGGTTGTATGAGGAGGTGTTAGCCACTAGACCTTTACCAAGAGGGGAAGGAGGGAGGGAAACCTGTACTGCAGCTGTATTAGCACTCGAACATCTACATTTATGGTAGGTACAAAACTGTACTATGATCATCATGCATACAGCTGCAGTAATCACATATGGGTGGAATCCCAAAGCTACGCACAGGGTGGTAGGCACTAGCTGGAACTGGGGTGAGCCAGAATGCCCTGCAACAAAGCAGTGGCAAAGCCTGCTCTAGTTTTGGAATATAAAGGCAGGTGGTAATGTTTTGTGAAGGTATGCACAGAACCCCAAGTGGCTGCCTCCAAAATATCTTTGGTAGGAACTCCTCTGAGGAAGGCTGTAGAGGTAGCTGTGGCCATGGTGGAGTGGGATCTGATGCCTGTAGGGACAGATTTCCCATGATAGGAGTAACAAAATCGTATGCAGTGGCCTATCCATTTTGAAATTGTCTGTTTGGTAACAGGCTTCCCTTGAGCTCCTACAGCATAGGACACAAAAAGTTGTTCTGATTTCCTGAAAGGTTTTGTTCTGTCCAAATAATAATGTAGCTGTCTATGGATGTCTAAAGAATGTAGCAGCCTTTCCCCTTTGTTTTGAGGATTGTGGTAAAAGGTAGGTAAGTGTATGGCTTGATTTAAATCTACCCTGGATACCACTTTAGGCATAAATGACGGATTGGTTAGAAGGGAAACCCTGTCCTGATGGAAGATGAGAAAGGGCTACACAGCCATGAGGGCTTGTAGTTCCGAAACCCTACGAGCTGAGGTAATGGCCAGAAGGAAAGCTGTTTTCCAGGACAAATATTGCAAATCTGTTGAGGCAGCTGGTTCAAAGGGAGGCAATGTTAATTTTTCCAGAATGTAATTAAGATCCCAGGCTGGCACTGGTTGTTTCCTTGGTGGTCTTATATTCTTAGCCCCTCTGAGGAACTGTCTTACCAGTGGGTGAGAGAATAACGGCAGATCCGTGTTGAATTCTGCAGAAATGGCTGAGGCATGGATTTTTATGGAGGAAAATGAAAGTCCACTGTTCAGCAGCTCAGCTAGATACTGTAATACCTGAGGCAAATTCAGTTTTCTAGGGTCCTGGCCTTTTTTCTCATTCCAAGAGCAAAACCGTTTCCATTTTGCGGAGTAAGCCTTTCTAGTAGATGGCCTTCTGGCCTCCAAAATGATGTCCTGCACCTCTTTGGGGAGTAGGGTCTGTTGTGGTGTTAAGGAATTTTCCATGCAGCGAGATTGAGTGTTTTCAGCTGACTGTGAAGAGTTTTGTAGCTGTGCTGAGTCAGCAGAAGAGGCATTAGAGGTAGAGGTCAGGGAGGAGTATGTGTTAGGCTCCTCAGCAGTGGGTACCAGTGCTGTCTTCGCAAGTCTGGAGCAATCAGTATCATCTTCGGTCTGTCTGCTCTTGCTTTCAAGAGCACCTTAGGCAGAAGAGGCAGAGGTGGGAAAGCATACACTGTCCATGCTG